>NC_142798.1:9582774-9666622 GCF_049724085.1 Artemia sp. Qi Xiang Cuo | reverse complement strand
ATAAATTGACATGTTGGAAATTTAGGTCATTGACTCCGGTACCCCAGTTTTAGACTCAAAACATCCAGAACAGACATCCATTAAAGTGAGAATATTCCTGTTTTTTCATTCTCACTGACAAAAACCATAAAACAGACATAAATTACTGTTGACATCCGAGAAAAACATCAAATAAATTGACCAACACTCATAACTGTCCAAGAAAACATCCATAAATGTGAGAAAATTTCTGTTTTTTCAAGTGAGAAAAAATTCTGTTTTTTCATTCTCAGTGAGAAAACCATAAACCACGTGGTGCTGTTCGGAGTTATAGATAGCTTTCTACTAACAAGCTATCTAGGTTACTTTTTCTAGGTCAGTTGATCATTCAATATCAGATCAGTGGCGTTATTTAAGTCACAATTAGCATAATTGCACAACGGTAGTTCTAAAAATTCGGTAAAGAATATTTAGAGTTCCCCCAGACAGTAGTGACTTTGACAGCAGTTAGACAACTGTATATTCGACCATTTCCTGAATAAAAACAGACCTCACCAGTAAGTTCAAAGTCTTATGGCTTTTTACATTAATGTCTTATTTATAGGACAATGGGCTGCAAGGGTTGCTTTTTGCACATTAAATTTCAAGACGTTTTTATTGCTAATTTCACTCGAGATTTAAAAAAAAATTTAATGAAATTCTTTGGTTTATTCTTTGTTGTGACAACCTGGAGAAAACTTTATCTACGCTTTCTCTGGTTTCAGTTATAATTCTCTCTGCAATTTTCTCCCGAGTGTTCACCTATACGTTTAGTTTACTTGTGATATCCAAGTCTGTTTTTCTTGTTTTCTCTTATTATTGTAATCCGTTTTTTCCCCATTTGATCGGTGTTCGTGGTGCTAGCTACCGCTGGCACCACTGTTCGTGGTGTTTTGCCACCAGTTTTATACTGGTAGGCCACAACGCCACTGGCGTGGTAATATACGGGTGTCACGACTTATGGGAGGGGAAAGCCCCGGCCCCAAATTACAATGCTATGCCCGTGTCTACCACACCGGTTCTGCAAATATCGGGTTTGGTACTACCCTATTTACAGTATACCCTGTCCCAGGGTACGATACCGCGATCGAGTGGTCAAATAGCCACTTTCTAAAGCCAAATGTACCCGCCTTGGGTTACGGCTACAACATCTCTTAACCCTCTCCTTTAAGGTAACAATCCTCCCTGTCAATATACTAATTACGGTACCGCGTAGCTTTTTTTCCACCCTGTTCGGCTTACTGCAGATAGAGAACAATTTTTAGAAAATACGTTACTTGTATTATTACAAAAGGATAACATATATCGACAGAAATATCCTTCCCCTCCCGGTGTCAAAACGCAGACTCCTTTCCCAAACGGGGTCAAATCGTAGACTAAAACAAAATAATATTTTGCACACCACTGTTCATATGGGTGGACCTCCGCTTGGCCCAGCCAATCAGCTACATCCCCATTCAAACCCAATTCTAACTCTTAGATTTATCTTTCAATGACTCCCAACCAGGAAGTATAAAAATACCCTTGGTTCAAAGCTTACCTATTGCAAAACCACTATCGCTTAGTAACGGGAATTTAACCTGTCTTTTGAAATTATACTATAAGCAAATGTAATTAAGAAAAAGAAACCAGGTCATTTATGTGAAAGGAAAGAAACAGGGGTGGAACCCCAACAATCGGGTATAAGTAAAAGTAACAATAATAATGTCGGTTCTTTATCATCCTTTAGTCGTCATGGAAAAAATATCTTTAAATTTTTCTATACATTTTTCTTCGTCTTCTAGATTTCTGAAAATGAAGACAAGAAACCCCTGCATTTCACTTAGCAAAGCTCTAGACCTCCTAGAAGACGAAGAATTTGCATGTGAAGATATTCAGGTTGCTGTCCTGCCTTCTGATCCCGATCAAGCATCTGATGAAGATGAAGGAAATGACGACGACACGGCGGCTCCGATTGTAAATGACTTCCCGGGAACTGTAGACGTATATTTCAGACCAGGCCCTTTTGAAGCAGAACAATTTGAAGACATCGACAACATCATCCTCACAGAAGAAAAGGGTGTATCAACTTCGAGAGGTGGGCCACAGAAGAGGCAGTTCAAAGCCGTGAAGCCAAAATGGAAGGAGCAAAAAGGAACCTTTCCTTGGCGAAACTTGGGCGAGGGAGCCGCACAGGCGCTAGAGAAAGCCTGAGAAGCAATAGAAGGAAAAACACCAGTAGAGGTTTTGGCTTTGTTTCTAGACGATAAATTCTTTGGCCTCATTTCTCGTGAAAAGGTTAGATATGCGACGTCTAAGGAAAACTTTGACTTCACTACATCAGCTAGCGAAACAGGTGTGTTCGTGGGAATACTGATGTTTTCGGGCTATAATAGATTGTACTCCCAAAGAGCTTATTGGTCTGTCGATGAAGATCGAAATACGACGTCTCCATCGACGAAATGATTGTGAAGTATTACGGGAAACATAGCCTGAAGAGTTGATCCGAGGCAAGCCCATTTGACTCGGATATAAACTATGGGCTATATGCACTTCAGATGGCAATTGCCTTCAGTTTCATCTGTACTCGGGGAAGGAGCCTAGTGCCCCATCTCAGACTGCTCAAGAAGGCCTAGGGTCTCGAGTTGTGAAAAGACTTCTGGAAATTGTTGAAAATGGCAACAACCACGAGATAAATTTTGACAATTTCTTTACAGGTCATCAGCTTTTGTGTGATCTGAAAGGAGCTGGATTTCGAGCGACTGGGACAGTTAGAGGTTGTCATTAAAAAGATATAAAATTCATATGGTCTTCTGATATATACTGGTGAAACTGTTTCCCCTATTTCTTCGTCTGAAAGAATAGGCTCTGTTTTCCACGGTTTTGAAAAAAATCCCTTCTTCATTCTATTATGGTTTACTACTTCTTTCTTTTCCTTATACTGATGTTTTACAACATATGTTAAGTTATTTGGTAGAATCTTTACAATTCTGAAGGGCCCATCTCATTTCGGTTTTAACTTTTTTGTCCCTTCCAGGTTTGTTTTATATACATAAACCAAGTCTCCTAAACAGTAATTTGTTTTATTTTTGCTTGTTTAGTCATATTTTTCTTTTTGTTCTGTTTTCCATCTTCCAGATTGTCTTTAACTTGTTCCATAGCTTTTTTCATTCGCATCACCATTTCTTTCTTATATTGGTCTAGGTTGTAATATATTCTATCATTTTTTATTTCATCTAAACAAATTCTGGGATCTCTTAGATGTTGCAAAAAAAAATGGCGTTTCTTTTAAGGAACTTGAAATAGCCGTATTTATTGCAAAGGCTACAAATTATAAATGTTCATCGCAACTGTTGTTGTCCTCACTTGCATGCATCTCGAGCATGTGAGCTAATTCCCAATACTTATTTCCATCCTACTCATGAGCTTCTGCGAATACAGATTAGATACATCATCGTTTAACATCCAGCTGTTCCGGAAATTTCTCACATAATTTTGGCTTTAAAGTATGGCCCATTGTCTCTAAGTAAAACTCTAGGAAAAACTCCGTGTTCCAAAAATAGGCGATTGACCAAAACTTTTACAATGGTTTTTGTCTTTTCATCTTTAATTGGAAAAGTGTATAAATATGAGTTAAAGTGGTTGACTACGGTTAGTACGCATCTGTTTCCTTTCCTGGAAACTGGTAAACTTCCTCTTGTTACCCAAATTTCTATTGACATCAATTCTCCTACCCCTGAAGGGGTGGGGTAGAGACCTAATTCAGCCCTAGGGGTCTTTGGTGGGGACTTTTGTTTGGCACACTCTTGGCAGTTTTGTATGAAAGCTTTTACTTTTGAGTACATTTTTGGAAAATACAAATTTCCTTTTAGCCTCCCCATAGGTTTCGTTTCTCCCATGTGACAGCTAATTATTGCATGTGCCATCTGTAAAATTTCTCCTTCCAAAGATTTTGGGATTACTGGAATCATTTTTAAGTCATTTTTTCTATATTCTTGCGATGGTCTTTGATATCTTACCAAAAGATTTTTACTTTTTTCCAGATCAGAATTATCCAAGTCCTTTAAAGAATGTTTAAAGTGCTCTGGCAGTACCGTTCCTTTTGATAAAAAGGATTTCAGTGCTAAATGAAAATCATCTTTATCTTGATGATTTGAAATATTTTCATTAGATATTATTTCTAGCCCTTCCAGTTTGTTCTGGATGGTTGTTACCAAATTTACTTCCGTATCTGGATTTCGTGACAAATAGTCTGTTAAAATGTTTGTTCGGCCCTTTTTATATATTGGGGTATATGAATATGCTTGTAGACGTAGTATTCAACGTGTCAGCCGGGCTGAAATATTTTGCATCGTATGTAGCCAAATTAATGATTTTTGGTCTATGCGAAAAATGAATTTTTTCCCAAGTAAAAATTGTCGAATATATTCTGTAAAAACTACAACTGCCAAATATTCCCTCTCAACTGTTGAATATTTTCTTTCTGCCTCCGACAGTGACCTGCTGGCGTATTGGACTATTGATTCTACTCCTTCAGAATTTATGTTCAATAATACGGCGACTATACCGTACCCCGAAGCATCTGTTTGCAAACAGAAGTCCTGTGACAAATCTGGTAGTTTAAGTATTGGTGCCAGTAATAATTGCCTTTTTATTTCATTTGGCGCTTGTTTTGCGTCCGATGGACATTCGAATTTATCTGATTTTTTCTAAAGGTTTGTCAAAGGTTGCGCTATTGTTGCATAATTTTTAATAAATCGTATGAAATAACTTAACAAACCACAAACTGATCCGCAGCTTTTTTTATCTTTAGGAGGCTGTAAATTTTGTATGACTGTAAATTTTTCTGGATTTGGTGAAATAGTACCTTGGTTTATCAGGTGTCCAAGAAAAACTAATTTTGGTACTACTATTTTTAACTTTTCTGGTTTTAATTTTAAGCCTGGTTTTTCAAACTTTTCCAGTATTTTTCTAAGTCCGACCAAGTTTTCATTAAACAAAATTACATCATCTAAATACGCCAAGGTATCTTTTTTCCTTCCTGGTTCGTTATCTTTTAACACCAAATTCATTAGTCGACTAAAACAATTTGGACTAAATGATAAGCCAAAAGTCATTAGTTCAAATGTGAACGTTCTTCCATCGTCTAAGATTACTGTAGCTTTATGCTTTGTTTCTGCATCTAAAGCGATTTGCCAATATCTTGCAATTAATTCAAAATTAGTGTAATATTTTATGCCTCCAAACGCATCTAAAATGGTTTAGATTCTTGTTAACTTCATCACGTCTTTAACGGTGACTGCATTTAGTGCCCGAAATTTTATACATAATCTCATGGTGTTATCTCTTTTCTGACTATTACTAGTGGTAAACACCAGTCGCTAACACTTTTTTTAATTATTCCCTGATCTTCCATTTCCTTTATTTGGCTTTCTAGCCATGGTTTTAAACGATAATGTGTTTTATACGATCATTTTTTGATTGGAGGGCCCTCTGTTAATATCTTGTTCGTGATTAAGTGACTTAATCTTTAATCCGCTTTGAGTCTTTCAAACGTTCATTTGAAATCTCAAAGAATATTTTCCACTCGAGTTTTTACATTTTCCGGTTAATGTTTTAAATCAAATTGTTGCAAAAAATTCGTTTTCGACATTCCATACTTTTCTTGTGGTTGCGGTTTTAATGAGGATAATTGTTCGTGGCTAGTGAAGCTTACGCTTAATTCTGGACTGTTTAGAGATTTTATTTCCGAATTTGAAATCTTTTCCACTGATCCAAGTTCTATCTGGTTCAGTTTTACTTTATTATTACTTAGATTTGATAGTTTTAAGTATTTTATACCATTTTCAATTTTTATAACTTGATTTTCCACTAAAATCATTGGGTATTCTTTTATGGTGTATCCTCCTATCATGGCATCCATTGTTTTAACCTTTCCTTCTTTTGTGTTTAATGTCGCTAGAACTTGAGCTGTCGTTCCCCCTTCTATTTTGATTTTTCCGCTTATTTTTAGGTTATAATTCGAATCTTCACTTTCGTTATCTGTTGTTACGAAATTTGCCTATTATTTTCATTTACCTGGTTTGTGGTTATTGTATCAGATATGGGTTCCCATACGATCCCATATTTTCTGATGGCATCTACTCCTAGAATACAAGGAAATGGTAGCTGCTTGCATATTATCACTGTTACTGTTATTTCTTTATCCCCTGTGCTAAATTTCAATGGACATTCTCCCAAAATTATCAGCCTGTGCCCTCTCACTGATACCAGCGTATTCTGGTATCTCCTTACGCAATTTTTGACACTAGGAGGGTACTTCTTAAGAGTTTCCTATCAAATTATTGATTTAGACGCTCCCGTATCTAGTAAATATGGTAAATTTTGAAAACACTCAATTTTAAAACAACGCAAAATTGGTAGACTATTATTATTTGCTTTTATATCGCAACAGTCTAAACTATATAGGGGTCTTTGTAAGGAAACAGCGCTGTCGACCCTTACAGGCTGGTTTCTCCGTTTAAATGCCCACTGTTTGGCCAAAAGTTTCTGGGGTTATCCCAGTTTTCTTCAGCGTTGCTACTAAGACCCTGGGTATCGTTAACCGTTTGCCTCCTAGGCCTAAATTCAGGAATATTATTAGGTGTTTGCAAAGTATTATTTGTTCCCTGCCTTCCTAAATTTCTGCCCCCTGCGTTCTGAACTGGTTGTTTGTCTTGTACGTCTGGCCTTCTTTGCGTATTCTATGCCAGCAATCTGCTGCATAGTGATTTGGTTTGCCACAATAATAGCAATTGAATCTTTTCCTATATTGCTTGGTAATTTGCCCTTCCTCATGGGGTCTATACCTATTTCTATATATTTTTGACCTGCCACCATTTGCTCTATGATTTTCCTCGGGAGGAGGAGGTGGGTGTCCATAATACTTGGTATTCCAAGTGATTAAGGATCTAATACCATGGGATTGGTCGTCAAATGGGTAGGGGTCAGTCCATGGTGGGAAGGTTTGGCCTTCCTCGTGCCTTTTTGGTTCACGATTTGGCTCCTCAAAGTTCACCCTTTTCTGTTCCCTTTCATATTTTATACTTTCTTGGGATCCTGTGTTATTTACTGACATCTGATCAAACCTTTTCATAGCTTTGTCAATTTTTACCTCTGTTTTGACTAGAATTATAGCCTGCTCTAAATTTTCAGGTTTCCGTGATAATATTAGTCTTAATAACTTTTTTGGTAACCCTTTGGTAAAAGTATGTAGTTGTAATTTCTGTAATGTCTCGTCATTTCCGCCTTTCTCTAATTGTAAACACACAGATCTACAAATTTTGTCTGCATATTCCCTGATACTAGTTGAGGTATTGAATGTGACTACCTCTGTTCTTAGCCTTTCGGAGATGCTTGTCTCTATGAATCTTGTTTTAAAAGATTAAATTAGAGTACTGATGTCCTTGGGCTCTTTTCCCTTAATTGCCTCAAAATGTTTAAGGGCGCTTCCCTTTAATCTGGCTGCAACGCATTGCTCTTTGACCTTATCCTCAAACGCTTCAGTTAGTTAATCGAAAATTTATAATTTTTTGATAAACTTATTTACGTCTGAATTTCCCGCGTATTCTGGTATAATTCTTGCAATTTCAAGTACTGTTGATAGGGAAGTCATTTTTTCCTCTGGTAAATCGATTTTATTTCAATCTACTATTTTTATCTAGTCCTCTCGATCCAGTTTTTCCAATGGCAACCAGTTGTTGTGAAGTGTATTCTATTGGTATTTGGGTGGTTTAACCGTTGATGCCTTTATTATTCCTTTATAGGGGAAATAACCTATGATCCTAAAGTAATTTAACTTTAGTAGCGTGCCTTAGGCTATGACCGAACTAAAGAGGCGTACCCACTGGGTATGTTCGAGGGGCTAAAGGTAGATCGTAGAGAGGTTGTCTAAAATACAATACTTTTATTCCATTAACATATATTAATTCCAGATATAGATATTCTACTGGGACTGGCTGTCCCAAATAGACCACAAGTCTCAGAAACTACAACAATAAATAATAAGATACAGACACTTACAATGATCCGACAGGATTCCAAGGTATTTCTAAAAACAACGGACAAAAGGTCAGTCTGGCATAAAGTTAGTATCAGTCTAAATCTCCCCTTCCCATAAAATGTATCTTTTATACATTTTTATCAACCACACCTTCCTTTAACCAACCGACGCAAATAGCTAAGGAGTGGTATTTCTCAATTTCCCGTTAAGCAGAAACTTGGCTGGATATATTCCTTATCTTAATAAAAAGTGGTATTTCTAAACTTTGTATTTGCGTCTTAATATATTTTTACTAAATTAATAATTAACTAAATTAGAAAGCTTTACCACATTAATCGTTGTTTATTATTGTAGGTCTCTTTTCTTTTATATGGTCTTCCTGCTGTTGATGTTTATGATGGAAAGGCAGTGATGACTTCGTCACTATTTAATATTACTCCATACTTTCAGTTAGAAAAGCTATTTATTTCTATTGAATATAAATCGCTATTGTTAAATTTGTCAGCAATATTTTTTACATAGTTTATGAGTGTCAATTCAGAAAAACATAGGGGAGAGGGGTACATATTTTCTAGATTTTTTCAACAAGGATAAAAAAGGTATTTCTCTAAATCTAGGGTTTTTCCCCATAAAATTCTAACGGACAATCCCCCCTATTGACGCCCCAGGCTTAGTTTAGAAACCATTCATCAATGAGGTTAGGGTGATATATTTATTAAGTTTGACTGTAATTAAATAAAAAAGAAGTTTTTTCCCACTGAAAGTAAGGAGCAGCATTAAAACTTAAAACGAACAGAAATTATTAAGTATATGATGAGGTTCACCCTCTAATCAATACCTCGCTCTTTACGCTAAATTTCGAATTGTGTTCCAATTCCTTAAGAATGACCCCTGAATCATAAAGGCTATTTAATTAGATAGCTCTTTTGAAAGTACTAATATTGAAATAAAAAAGGTTGTCGCTAAAGTTACAACAGGTGTTCTGTGTAACCTTCTAAGTTTTAGAAAAAGGACACAAATTGAGATAGGAGCTTGAAAAAAGCTTCTCAGAGTGTCATGCTCAAGATTAGTTTGCAAAACTTTCATTCACCTAACTCAAATACCATTTGAGTGAGTGAAAAGGCTCTTGTGTAGAACTTTATTTAAAAATTCCAATCATTTCAATATTATGCCAACTAGGGGTGTATTTACTCCACCCCTACTCCCATCCTAGATCTTGAAAAACACTTAATTTTGTATCTTCACTAAAAGAATTTTTTCAAAAATCGTCTTTTATTCTTCAAAGTTGAAGCTCGTTGAAAGTATTTGTGAAGGTTTAGTTTTAAATTTCTGAGTTTTCTTAACGTGGAAGATAAGTAAACAGTCAGCAATCCCATCATGTTTTCGTAAAATTAAGAGACGCAGTGGAAAAGGAAAAAAAGAAGGTTTTTAGTGTTGATTAAGAAGAAGAACTGCAACCATCAGCATGAAGACTAAACAAGTGAATAAGCATATAAAGATATCAGGAAGCAAAGTGAAAAATTAAAAGCAGAAAACGACGGAAAGCATTATATTTTCTGTGACCAGAATGGTGCAAAAGAGATGTAAAGTGTGCAATGTGGGTCTAGCTGGAAGTAGTTCTCATGCTAATAAACACTTATCAAACCATAATCATGAGAAATAAGCAAAACCAGCTGAGTATCAGATGACCCCGATCTCACCCTTCTGCCAGCCACTCTAGGCTGATGCAAACACTGAAAAGTTGACTTTAAACAAAAGGTGACAAGTGCAGAACCTATGCTTTCTGAGTTTGTGGCGCGTCAAAATTATGCTATTGGTAATTTGGATGAACTGCCAGATATACTGAGAAACTTGTTATCCTGACACTAAAATTACAGAGCAGAGAAACATTTCCATGGCAATGGCAAGAAAAAAAGACCTTAAAGTAACAATTCCAGAAGAATATAAATATAAATACAGATGCATTAAATATAGTTAGTACTTGCTACAAGTAGAAATTAAATTCATTTGTTTAAATTCAGTTACGACTAACGAGTGCCAGAAGCTTCAAGAAAAACATGTCAGCAATCACTCCATGAAAACGGCAAATACCCAGGTTTTTATGGCTCCCTGGACTGGGCTACCCACCAGCGTGCCACCAACGAGTTACGCGTTGAGCTCCTAATTCGCTAGTCATCCTACCTAAGCTTTTGGTCGTATATACTAATCAGAATTAAATTAACTTAAAGGAAGTTTGTTGACACTATTGCACAAGAAATTCGCTTAATCCATAGACAATTAATAGAACTGAAAAATAAAAAAAAATAGATAGAACATAAATTTTTGTGATAGTTCGTAATTTTTTCTCTTGTTTCTTTATGTAGCTCAGGCTTTTCAATTTCCCCATAATAGCTTTTCCGCTTCGAATGCAGGATCGTTTTCAAGGGGGGCTCGAAATTTTTGAGACGATGTGTTTAGCACTAAAAGGGCATTCAATGTAATGATACTGAGATGATTTCTAAAGATGGTTTTGTTCAGATGACAAATAGAAATAGGGGAAAACAAATAGACTTAGTGTAAAATACCCAAAGAGATAAAAATGCTTCTACTTATGAATAAAATTTTGACAGTGATCCCGAGTCAGAAACACGGCTTGATCTGAAGCAATCCAAATACAAAGCTCATGGCAAAAGGATACTCTCTTTCATTCCTGGAAAGTATGTTCAGATAACTATCACTCAGTACATTTGATACTGAGCCTGAAGCAGCGCCAAATTTGGCTGATCCCACTGGAATAGCTTCGATAAATCCCATCAAAATGGCTTGATACGTGGAATGCTGAATACCTGAAGTCAAAAAAACAGTTTTGCATCTCATAACAAAACACGATCCAAAAATTCTTAGACTCTTACTCAAACCGAAGTGCAGGAACCAGAGATCCCTTTTCTTCGGTAAAAATTACTTTCGCTCGAACTCCACAAACCATATCCTTGACTTATATACTGTAATTGGTATCGTGTGAGCTTATAAGGAGAGAATTATTTTCTGTGGTTTAACTGGCCAACAACAAGTCGGACGCTGTTGTCATCTACAATTCAGATAAAAAAATTACAGACCAGTTGAATTTCGATGTCATCTGCCTGAAAATGTATCTTTAGGTCCTCAATATACTTCAAAATAATGCTAGGAAGGCAAAGTTTAGCCATATCACCGAGGAAACCAGCTTTTATATTATGACGGTGACCTTCTTCGGCTTTTGGGCCTCTGTTAAACTTACTACATAGAGGAATAAAGTCAAGGAATTCCATTGTTCCAAATATCAAGCTAAACCGGCTTGTCTAAACAATTATTAAGTAGCCATGTCTCAAAACTAAAATTTATTTCAACTTAAAATTTTTGGGATTCTAACACCTCGTTCGCCAGTTAAGACCGTGACAAAATATGATCGTATATTTCCCAACAATAATCTTCAATTAATTTTGACAATTATTTTTAAGAAGCAACAGGACACACGTGAATGGAATGGCACAAACAACCAAGGACAAATAAATTCACGGTGTCGTCTGACAGCTTCGCCTGCACACCCCTGCTCTTCCATTATAACCGACGTATTGTCTGCGACAAATTCTGTTAGGTTTATCGTTGGAGCTCCACACCTTGAAAGAGTAATTTAACTGTGACCTGGTTAATAATTTAGGCAGTGTATGGCTAATTCTCAAGAATTAGCCATACACAGCCTAAATTATTTACCAGGTCACAGTTAAATTGCTCTTTCAAGGTGTGGAGCTCCAACGGCAAACCTAACAGAATTTGTCGCAGACAATACGTCGGTTATAATGGAAGAGCAGGGAGTGTGCAGGCAAAGCTGTCAGACGACACCCCAAATTTATTTGTCCTTGGTTGTTCGTGCCATTCCATTCACGTGTGTCCTGTTGCTTCTTAAAAATAATTGTCAAAATTAATTGAAGATTATTGTTAGGAAATATACGACCATATTTTGTCGTGGTTATAGCTAGCGAACGAGGTGTTAGAATCCCAAAAATTTTAAGTCGAAATAAAATTGAGTTTTGAGACATGGCTACTTAATAATTGTCTATGCAAGTCGTTGTAGCTTGATATTTGGAGCAATGCGATTCCTTGACTTTATTCCTCCATGCAGTAAGTCTTACAGAGGCCCAAAAGCCGAAGAAGGCCACCGTCATAATATAAAAGCTGGTTTCCTCAGTGTTATGGCTTACTTTGCCTTCCTAGCATTATTTTGAAGTATATTGAAGACCTAAAGATACATTTTCAGGCATATGAAATCCAAATTCAACTGGTCTATAATTTTTTCCCTGAATTGTAGAAGACAACAGCGTCCAACTTGTTGTTGCTCAGTTATACCACAGAAAATAATTTTCACCTTATAAGCTCACATGACACCAATTACATTATCTAAGTCAAGGATATGGTTTGTGGAGTTCGAGTGAAAGCAACTTTTACCGAAGAAAAGGGATCTCTGTTTCATGCACTTCGGTTTGAGAAAAAATTTAAGAATTTTTGGATCGTGTTGTGTTATGAGATGCAAAACTATTTTTTTTTTACTTCAGGTATTCAGCATTCCACGTATCAAATCATTTTTATGGGATTTGTCGAAGCTATTCCAGTGGAATCAGCCAAATTTGGCGCTGCTTCAGGCTCAGTATCAAATGTACTGAGTGATATTTATCTGAAGATACTTTCCAGGAATGGAAGAGAGTATCCTTATGCCATGAGCTTGGTATTTGGATTGCTTCAGATAAAGCCGTGTTTCTGACTCTGGATCACTGTAAAAATTGTATTCATGAGTAGAAGCATTTTTATCTCTTTGGGTATTTTACACTAAGTCTATTTGTATACCCCCTATTTCTATTCGTCATCTCAACAAAACCATCATTAGAAATCATCTCAGTATCATTACATTGAATGCCTTTTTAGTGCTAGACATATCGTCTCAAAAAATTTCGAGCCCCCCTTGAAAACGATCCTGCATTCGAAGCGGAAAAGCTATTAAGGGGAAATTGAAAAGCCTGAGCAACATAAAGAAACAAGAGAAAAAATTACGAACTAGCACAAAAATTTCTGTTCTATCTATTTTTTTTCAGTTCTAATAATTGTCTATGGATTAAGCTAATTTCTTGTGCAATAGTGTCAAAAAAATTTCGTTAAGTTCATTTAATTCTGATTAGTATATACGACCAAAAGCTTATGTAGGATGACTAGCGAATTAGGAGCTCAACCCGTAACTCTTCGGTGGGTAGCTTAGTCCAGGGAGCCATAAAAACCTGGGTATTTGCCGTTTTCATAGAATAATTGCAGACATGTTTTTCTTGAAGCTTCTGGCACTCGTTACTCATCTTAAAGATGATTATTAGCTCTTGATTCTGCATTTTTACTACATTTTACCTGTAGCAAGTACTTACTACATTCAATGCATCTGCATTTCTACTTATATTCTTCTGGAATTGTCACTTTAAGGTCTTTTTTCCTTGCCATTGCCATGTAAATGTTTCTCTGTCATCAGAGAATCAAAGTAATCATAACTGGTGGCAAGCGTTACGAAGTGAAGCAATTTTAACCTACTGCTCAGGTGTTACACTTACAAATTAATCTCTTTTTGTATATCTTTAGTCGGAAAATCAGCAGAATTTAACTCGATGCGTTGGTAATGCCATTAAATCGAAGCCTGATTTTGCTGAAGCAACAGAATAAAGAACTAAAATTCAGCAGAAAAGGGCTAAATAGTATCAACTGAAAAGTCCGCCTGCTGTGAAATAGAAGAAGAAGAAGAACTCTTAAGGTATAAAACAACTTAAAATTGTAATTTAGTAAAATTGTTATTTAGCGGCTGTTTAGTAACTTGGAAACCTGTCGAGGGAAAGAGGAAAATTTTACACATCTGAATGTAAAACCCATGTTAGCCAAGGTGTTTTTAAGGGCTCTCTTTATACCACTGAGTTTTCATGAACTTACAAATTATCTGCTTGGGGAACAGCAAAATTTCTTTAATTTTAAGTTAGAATTATTTGGTAAAATTCTACTTTTGGCCATCTTGGAAAGAGGTTGGATGAGGAAAAAGAAACTTTCAGGGATGGGTCTACAGGTTAACTTGATGCAATTTTAAAAATTCGTACAACATTTAGATGTACCTATTTCAACTAAATATTCAAAAAGGATCCGACTTCTCTAAAAGCAGAAACATGTCAGTGTAAAACAAGGCATAGATATACAATCTACTCCAGAAGGCAACCCTATCGGCTACTTAGATCTCATTCTTGAACAGCACCTTAATTTCCACCTCCACATCACAAACACAATAAAAAAATGCTATAGAAAACAAATATACTAAAAAGACTTCTTTTCACACCCTGGGGCTGTAAGGAGAAAACCTTACTCCAGTTTTACAAATCACATATAAGACCCCATATTGACTATGGGCTCATCATCTATGGTGCATGTACAAAGACCCAGATGCAAAAAATGGAAACAACACAAAATGATATAATACCTCTCATATTTGGTCTCAGGAAACCCACATGCACCAAGTTTCTGCTTATGGAGAGTCGATGAACAACAATAAGGGAGAGACGTAGCTTTCTCTTGACAAAACATCTTACAAAAATTGAATCAAATAGCTCACGCACCATACATAATTGGTTAAGAAATCCAGCCATGTATAGAGGCATTGCAGATGAGTATGCCAATATTCAGAAGAAGTTCCCCGTACCGGCAAAGTCTATTGCACCTTCTTTCCCCCAATCCCCTCCATGGAATGGGTCAATTCCCATAATAATTACTGATTTCTCAAAGTGAAATAAAGATTTAACCCCCATTGCTTTTGTCCAGAAAAAATTTGCTGAACTTAATACAATTACTTATAAAAACCCCTTCCAAATATATGTTGATGTTTCAAAAATGAATAAGTAACTCGCAAGGGGTGCTTTCCTTCCTCACCTGAAAATTGCAATGGGTGAGAGATTATATAATAATGTATCTATAATGTCTGCTGAGTTAAATGCCATAATCATGGCATTAGAACACCTTAAGGATACCCAACCTTTGATTGCAAAGTCAAATAATATTATAGTATATTCCAACTCTATCAAGCCTTGAGTTGCTGGCCTCAGCTCCTCAGTATAAGTTGGACATTGACACTTGTCATTGTCTTAGTGTCATAGATAATCTTACTACAATTGGCATAAGAACTTATTTTCAGTAAATTCCTAGCCACTCTGTTAGAAGTGGTAGTCATCAAGTTGATGTAATACGACGAACTGCTATACATATTGAACAGCCAAGTGGGAGACCAATCCCCATTAGAGATACTTACCGATGGAGACTATCAGATACTAATTTTAATAAGGATAATCCTAGCCTTTCCCCCTTTCCCAATAAGTATTTTTCTAAAATTTATCATAGAATTTGTTCTGGAACAACTGGACTAAATTTTCTTGCATTCTCGTATAAGTTTCCTAATTCAAGTGGTTCATTTCCCCTGTCCCCTCTTTGCAGATATTGTAATATGAAAAATAAACCGATTGATCATTGCCTATTTGAATGTAATATGCTGACATCTGCACAACATACCTTGCTTTGTAAACTGTTAAAATGCTTCAAACACCACAAAATCTCACTATCAGCTTAGAGCCTAGCCAACTATACCTGCACACAGAGCATAGAAATAAACATCTATCATCTCATAATTGAACTCCTAGAGTCAAAAGATCTACTGAAAGATATCTTAAAATATCTAATAAATATGAGGCAATCAAGCCAGTAGCTCTGTATCCCACAGAGTGAAGCAAAAGGAAAAGGGCTAAATAGTATTACTGAAAAGCCCGCCTGCTGTTAAATAGAAGAAGAAGACTTAAAATTGTAATTTAGTAAAATTGTTATTTAGCGGCTCTTTAGTAACTTGGAAACCTGTCAAGGGAAAGAGGAAAATTTTACACATCTGAATGTAAAACCCATGTTAGCCAAGGTGTTTTTAAGGGTTCTCTTTATACCACTGAGTTTTCGTGAACTTACAAATTATCTGCTTGGGGAACAGCAAAATTTCTTTAATTTTAAGTTAGAATTATTTGGTAAAATTCTACTTTTGGCTATCTTGGAAAGAGGTTAGATGAGGAAAAAGAAACTTTCAGGGATGGGTCTACAGAGTAAAGTATGTCTTGTGAAGGCAGGCTATTTTGAAGTACCTACCTACCTCCACTCCTACTCCCTCTAGAGGGTCCTGACCTTTGATGACCTTTAAAAAATCTGTGTGTTATAAAACTGAAACCTTGCAAAATAGATCTTCTGCTTAAATGAAGTAGCCTAGCCTACACAAAAATTGTCTTCAGCTTCAGAACTTTGCTCAATCCCAATTTATAAGGTTTGAAAGATATGTAAATATATTCCATAAATTAAAAAACAACAACATTGATATGGCTTGAAATTCTACTCGAATAGGCTAACAGGAATTGTATTTTCAGAAGTAAAGTCAGAGAAAAAGAAACTGATAACTGAGAATGGTCTAATTCTACTTTAGCTACTTTTGGCTATCATGGAAAGGGGTTATTTTAGGACTCTCAGGGAAGGGTCTACAGGCTAAAGAGTGCCACAGGAAGGTATTTTGAAGTAGCCTATTTACCTCCACTCCTTCTCTCTCCAGAGGGTTTTGACCTTTGAAGACCTTTAAAAATAAGTATTTTATAAAAGTGAAACCTTGCAAAATATATCTTCTGCTTAAATGAAGTACAACAAAATTGTTTTCACCTTCATAACTTTGCTCAATCCCAATTTATAAGGTTTTAAGTATATGCAAATACACTTCCTAAATTAAGAAAAAAAAACACTGATATGGCTTAAAATTCTACTGAAATAACAGGAATTGCATTTTCAAAACTAAAGCCAGAGAAAAAGAAACTGATAACTGAAAGTTAAGGTCAAATGTTGATTTGTCAAAATTTCAAAAGGTATACACCTGTCATGTAGGCAAATTTCAAAACCCTCTAGAGGGAGAAGGAGTGGAGGTAGGTACTGCAAAATACCTTCCCAGGACATACTTTAGCCTGTAGACCTATCTCTGAAAGTTTCATTTTCCTAACCTAACTCCTTTCAAAGATAGCCAAAAGTAGCTAAAGTAGAATTTTACCTGGCATTACCTTATTGCAGTAGAATAGACCTGTCATTACCTTAAATTACGCCTAGGAGCAATCTAAGGATTTCTCCTTGTAGAGCTCCAGAATGATGACTAGTTGTATGCAAGAATCACTGGTGACTAGGTACTGCTCCATCTTCAATAGCATCCCAATTGCATTTACACTCTTTGGAGGACCATTCAGCATCTAGCCTTTGTTCAAAAACATCAACAGATTCAGTAGTAACAGTTTCATTAGATAATTTGTTCCAATTGTTGACAATACGTGTTGAAAAGAATTGAGCATGGACTCTAGATGTTGTTGTCTGTTTAATAAGTTTCAATTGATGACCCCTAGGTATTGAATTGGTGCTAACAGTAGGGAATAATGCTGGGAGAATGTTAGCCCTCAATAACTTAAAGGCTAAAATGGTATCCCCTCTGTTTCTCCTATATACAAGTGTAGGGATATTCAACTTTGATAGTCTTACAGGATAGGAAAGCTCTTGCATGCCAGATATCACTTTAGTGGCATGTTTTTGCACATCTTTAAGAGCTTTTATATTTTTTTAAAAATATGGAGAGGCAAGTGACATTCCAACTTCAAGCTTAGGATGCACAAGTCCCTTATAAAGAAGACTGATGACTTTAGAAGAATGAGTGGAGATGGTACACTTAATCAAACCCAAGGTTGAACTAGCCCCAGCAGCAGACCTCTTAGCATGTATGCTGAATTTTTATTCATTGTCAATAGTGATACCAAGATCTTCCTCATTATTTACAGAGGAGAGTAGGTGGCCTAAGAAAAAATAAGAGTGGCATGGATTCTGTTTGCCAAAGTGAATGATATGACACTTGACAACATTGAATTCAAGAAGCCAGGCCTCAGCCCATTGACCCAGCAGATGAAGATTATTTTGTAACAGGGCATGATCTTCACAGGACAAAGCTGGTCCAAGAAGCTTCAGGTCATCTGCATAAAGAGTTGAATTACTGATGATAATGGAGGGAGCATCATTAATGAAAATATTAAATAATGTAGGACCCAAGACACTTCCCTGAGGAACTCCACTCAGAACACATGTCAAGGAAGAAAGAATACAATCTCCAGAGTCATCAAACAACTGAACACATTGGTTTTACAAGTAAAGAAATTCAAGGATCCAGAGCAGGGATTCCTCTTTGAGCTTTACTGGGCGCAATTTAATTGCTAGTCAATTGTGACACACTTTGTCAAAAGCCTTAGAAAAGTCAAGCAGAATCATGTCAGCAGGAACCCCAATATCAAGCAACTTGGTGTCAACAGATCTTCCAGAACGAAAGCCATGTTGTGAACTGTGTAAAACATTATTTGCTTCAAGGTGTTTAACAACTGCTGAATTGATTATTCTTTCAAGAACCTTAACAACTGCTGATGGGTCAATAATTCTTAGTAAGGTCCTTTCTACAATTTTTAAAAATAAGAATAATATGTGTAGTTTTCCAATCCTGAGGTAGTCTAGAAAGATTTAATGATAATTTAAACAGTAGGGAAAGAGGTTGACACAAAACTGTATGACATTTGTGTAGGATACAAGGGTGAATGCTGTCTGGGCCAGCAGATTTATTCAGTTTGAGGGATGTCAGTTCCTTTAGAACAAAAGTATCTGTATTCAGAATTGGTTCCATATTATGTGATGCATCATACAAGGGAGGTGTTGGATATACAATTCTGGGGTTGGACAAAAAAACAGAAGAGAAATATTGATTGAAAATTTCAACTTTCAGTTCAGGATCAGCAACTGATTTACTATCATGCAGGATATCTGGGATTGTGCATCTGCTGCTACATTCTTGAGTGGCATAATGCCAGAAAGATTTAGGGTTAACCTTAACTTTCTCTGCCAGTTTTTCCTCAAACCTTCTCTTCAACACCTTTATTTGGTTTGATGTTTGATTACGAAAGGATTTGAAGACTTGATAATTTTCTGTGGTCTTATTTTTTCTATAACGGTTCCATGCTCTGTGTTTTCTATATATTAGCTTACTAATTTTAGTAGTTAAAAAAGGTAAACTTTTTGCCTGTTTTACCTGAAAAATTCTGGTGCATGACTTTTCAATGTTTAGAATTTCTGTTTTTACATTTGACCAACTCTCCTTGATATCATCAGTAATAAGCTTTTTCCAGTTGACTTTGGCAAGTTTTTCAGAGACTATTTTGTAGGCAAATTTCAGGACCCTATTGAGGGAGAAAAAGTGGAGGTAGGTACTGCAAAATACCTTCCCAGGACATACTTTAGCCTGTAGACCCATCCCTGAAAGTTTCATTTTCCTAATATAACCCCTTTCCAAAATAACCAAAAGTAGCTAAAGTAGAATTTTACACTGAAAATTAAGGTAAAATATTGTTTTGTCAAAATTTCAACAGGTAATACACCTGTCATGCCGACAAATTTCAGGACCCTCTTGAGAAAAAAGGAGTGGAGGTGGGTGCTTCAAAATACTTTCCCAGGACATACTATAGCCTGTAGACCCATCCCCGAAAGTTTCATTTTCCTATCAAACTCCTTTTCAAGATAGCCAAAAGTAGCTAAAGTAGAATTTTACTGAATTATTTAATTAAAGTGAGAACATTTCCTATTTCTATGTGGTTTTATTGTGTAGGTTTTTGGGTAAAATTCTAGATTAGGGGCCTCCAGCGATCTTTGAAAGTAGTTAAGTTAGAGAAATAAAACTTTCTGGAATCAATCCAGGGCCATGAATATAATCTGGGAAGGCATTACAAAGCTACTATAACACCTCTCTTCTTATTTCTTCATCTTAGAAGATTGCATGGGTCTACCTGACAGGTCTATTCATATTTAAATTCAGACAAAAATGGTTTACCTTATTTTTAAGTTTTTCAATATTTTTTTTTCATTGTCTTTAGTATTGAAATTCAATTCCTATTATTTAGAGCAATCTTAAGATAGCCTATATCCTTCTCCCTCTTGAGGTAGAAGGAGTAGAGGTAGAGGCTTCAAAATATCATCCTAGAAAATCATTAGGTCAATATATACCAAATTCCATAACTAACATCAGGACAAGGTGAACACACTCAATTTGGTAAAGGTAAAAAATAGCAGCTCTTCACAAGAAGACATCCTAAAACAAAACAGGCAAGTAACCTTCTTTCCAGGCAGCTGTGGTGATTTAGGATAAAGATCAACAAGGGTTTCACAGTTGACTATCAGAAGTTTAGGCTGTATACCATCAGGGCCAGTACCTTTGTTAGTCCTCACATCTCTGATGGCTGCTTCTGTTTCAGAGCAAAGGGGGTAGGCTTGGGTTGGTAGTATTTATGGGAAAACTGGATAGCTCAGCTGGGTTAGGGAGGACAGTTGAATTTAGTTTATTTTCAAAGTGCTCTTCCCATCTAGATCATATTCCATGTGTGGATTATATCTGGTTGTCATGTGTGTCATGGAGGGAGTAAGCCCTAAGATCCTTCTTTTTTTGTCAGAGCCCTCACTCTTATATGCATGAAGCGTGAGTTTCCTTTCTTAAAAGCTGGTTGACACTGCTCAAATTTTTTTTTTTTAACAAAGGTGCAGTGAGCATGGCATATTGCTTTTTCTACAGCCCTTTTGAGTTGCTTATATTGATGTCTGCTTTCTCTGTTATGCTTTTTGGTAATCTTGCACATTTTGTTACAGAGATAAATGATCTTGTCAGTGATCCAGGGCTTCTGGTTGTCTTTCTGGACACCTACTGTAGAGAGAGCAATGCCACAGACATTTTGCATGCTGCTAGGCACCTGGTTTTCAATGTCACTCTTATGCAGAGGTAGTGGGGATTTCTAAGTCAGCTCTATGACCTTATCACATAGGGTTGCTATGTAGGCTGTTAAAATGATTTGTCATTCAGGAGACCTGCTCAAAATTTGGGAAGCCTCCTAGATAGCTTCAAATTTTTTTTAAGTCTCATTGTGAATTTAGATACAAGACAGAGGTCACTGTCAGAGTTCACCAGCTAGCATGACTGTGTTGATTACAGATGACCTCCAAAATCTGGGCACTAGGATATAGTCTATGAGATTTTGAGTTCTTCTATCAAGAAGTTCCAGGTAGTTTTATGTCAGAGTCTGTGCATGAAGAGTTAATTTATAAAGACTAAATTGCTGTCTTGGCAGAATTCTATTGGATATTCCACTTTTTGTTTAGTTGCCTGTGGGCAAATTTGTCCATCACATCTTTTTAGCCTGCATGGTCCTTGCCTGCAATGGTATTAAAGTCACCAATGACAGAGAGTACATCCTTTTTCAGGGTAGAATTGACTAAGCTTTGAAGCTGAAGATAGAAGTTTTCATTCTTCTTGTCAGCTTTACTGGAATCTGGAGCATAAACTTGGATTACTGTAATACTGACGGGTGATCTTTTCAGCCAGATTATAATAAGCTGTTTAGATATAGGAGTTGCATTAATCAGAGATTTTCTTGCTCTCCTGGACAGTAGAAAGTCAACTCTTCCCATGCTTCGTTTATTGTTATTTATGCTTCCCATCATCATGTCCAGGGAGAATAAGGATGGTATTGAAGTGTTTCTCTTCATCAGTGAATGGGAGGTGGGCTTCAGATAAACCAATAACATCCCAGGTGTATTGACTTATCTGTCTCAGAAGTAAGTCTATTTTTCTATGTTTAGTAAGGGTTCTTGTTTTGAGGGTACTAACTGACATGGTTGCTTTTGGTAATACGATGGCCTACAGGATTGGAGTTGTCTTGTTTGTGCAATTCATGGTAATCTCATCATTGGTTGCCCTGGATGCAGTAGATCTTAACATATGACCTATGTTGGTTACCCTGGTCATGGTAGCACTAGCTTTCATATTTAATTGCTTTTTTGAATTAAGAAAAGTAGGTAAAAAAAAGGGAGAGTTTTCTTCACTGATTAGTTGACAGAGGTAAGCCACTCCTCTCCATCAACGTGCAGGGATGGCTGTCCATTTCTGAATTATCCAATTTTTACAGTTGTCCTCCTGAAGAGGACCCTCCCATTATGGTGTGCTGCAGTTCCATGCAATTCAACCCATTGCTGGGAGAAGGGTTGCAGCTGACAGAACTTGTTCACAAGCTGGTGGGGACAAGTCCCTTCTTCCTCCTCTACTGGTATTTATGACCCCAGGCAAGGGTGTTCTAGTTTCAATTATGGACCCCCCATGGGCTAGGTCCCCCCTTGGTCCATGCCGCCTATTCAATGTAGGTACCCTACATATCTTTAGGGCATTCCCTTATCTGTCACCTGGGGATGAGTGGTCTATCTGTTGTCAAGGGGTCTGGGGAGGTCCCTACTGAGAAGGTGACTCAGTTGGTACTCAGCTCTGGATGTATTCCTGGGAGTTTCATTCAGGTAACTCAACTAATTTCTAAGATAGCAAAAAACCACTGAACTAGAATCTCACTATCTATTTGTTACCCAGGAAGATGATATTGCCCCCTGGCATTCATGAGGGTATGGGAAAGTGTTTTTAATAAAACAGTTTCACTCAAGTCCTACTGGAAATATTTTAAAGATTCTTAGACATGTTATCCTATCTTTGAGCATAAATTGAATGTGGCTTAAGCTTAGAACTTGGCTAAAAAACTTCTAAATCATTTGGCCTAGTCTTATAGTCCAAGTAAATGCTTTACGAATAGGTTGAGTATAATAATTTTAAGTGTACTGATATTCAACAGAGGAGTCTAATCATGAACACACAATAGAAGCTTGAGCCTAAACTTACAAAATGTGGCCCAATCTTGTACATGAGATCTCAAAGTATCTAAATAATAGACAGACTGTCATGCAGCAAAGCTTATCCCAATACTGCAAGACAAAGCCTACAAAGATTGTCTAACCTCACTCAAACTCCCTACTTTAGTTTGCTGTAGGAAAAGAGGAGACATAATAACAACTCATAAGCTGCTGGGAAGTGACCTATTGGGTTATGTCTTCTCCCTGTGCCTCTCAACTACCACAAGAGGACAAACCCAGAAGCTGCAGGTCCCACATTGCACCAGGGAAGAGCCCCAACTCTTGATCAAGGCTGGTCACTGTTGAATAGAAGCTAAACTGGGATGTCAAACCATTACCTCAAAACACCAACAGCAAGATTTTTCTTCAGGAGGCTCAACACCACCTTATCTTGCTGGATTTGTGATTTAAGGCAATTTAAGGTATAGATATGTCCAATTTAAGGCTTGTGTTGTAAAGCAGGATAATTTTATTTAAATAGGCTAAGGTGTAAGGGCAGCTTTTGCTTCAGTTTAAATTAAAAAGAAATAGTTTTCCAAGATTTTAGTCAGCTAATCCTAACTTGCCAAGTTCCAACTATCTAAGACTATCTATATTACATCCAAGATTTGGAGCCTAATGTCCAGGCGTATTAAACATATATTTAATAAAAAAAATATCCAAGATTATTCACTGTCCATGTACTGGGGCATTGCTCTCTGATATTTTCAAGAAAGAAGTGGTTGTCCTCAGTCCACCTCTACAGTGTATAAAGTTTGAATAGAAGCCTTGCAGTTCTTGGAGATAATCAAAAGGGCCTTATTATTATTAAGGACTAGGCCTACCTTGACATCTTTCAAGTTTTTTGAAAATAAATTTGTATTCTGCCATCTATAGCCCCTGTTGAAAGGCTTTTTCTAACTAATGGTGTCATTTTCTTCTAAGAAGATATACCTTAAATTAAATTACCTTAAATTGCAGCTAGGAATTGAGAGCTCTGGAATGATGACTAGTTATATACAAGAATCACTGATGATCAGGTGCTGCTTCATCTTTGATAACATCCTAATTAAATTTACACTCTTTGGAGGACCACTCAGCATCTAGCTTTCGTTTAAAAACATCAAAGAATTCAGCAGCAACTGTTTCATTAGATAATCTATTGCAATTGTTGACAATATGTGTTGAGAAGAATTGAGTATGGACTCTAGATGTTGTAGACTGCTTGACACGTTTCAGTTGATGACCTCTAGTTCTTGAATTGGTGCTAACAGCAGGGAATAATGCTGGGAGAATATTAGCCCTCAATAACTTAAAGGCTAAAATGGCATCCCCTCTATTTCTCCTGTATACAAGTGTAGGGAGATTCAACTTTGATAGTCTTACAGGATAGGAAAGCTCTTGCTTGCCAGATATCACTTTAGTGGCACGTATCTGGACATCTTCAAGAACTTTTATATCTTTTTTAAAGTGTGGAGAGGCAAGTGACATTCCAACTTCAAGCTTAGGACGCACAAGTCCCTTATAAAGAAGACTGATGACTTTAGAGGAGCTAGTGGAGATGGTATGCCTAATCAAACCCAAGGTTCAACTAGCCCCAGCAGCAGATCTCTTAGCATGTGTGTTGAATTTTAATTTGTTGTCAATATTGACATCAAGATCTTGCTCATTATTAACAGAGGAGAGTGGGTGGCCTAAGAAAAAATAAGAGCGGCATGGATTCTGCTTGCCTAAGTGAATGATATGGAACTTGGCAACATTGAATTCAAGAAGCCAGGCCTCAGCCCAGTGACCCAGCAGATGAAGATTATTTTGTAGCAGGGCATGATCTTCACAGGACAAAGCTGGTCCTAGAAGCTTCAGGTCATCTGCATAAAGAGTTGAATTACTACTGATAACGGAAGGAGCATCATTGATGAAAATATTAATTAATGTAGGACCCAAGACATTTCCCTGAGGAACTCTACTCAGAACACACGTTGAGGAAGAAAGAATACGATCTCCGGAGTAATCAAACAACTGAACACATTGGTTTCGCGAATACAGAAAATCAAGGATCCAAAGCAGGGTTTTCTCTTCAAGCTTAACTGCACGCAATTTAATTGCAAGTCGATTGTGACAAACTTTATTAAAAGCTTTAGAAAAGTCAAGAAGAATCATGTCAGCAGGAAACCCCATATTAAACAACTTGGTGATGTGATCATATGATTCAAGGAGAGTGTTGTCAACAGATCTTCCAGAACGAAAGCCATGTTGTGAACTGTGTAAAACATTATTTGCTTCAAGGTGTTTAACAACTGCAGAATTAATTATTCTTTCAAGAACCATAACAACTGCTGATGTCATGCTGATGGGTCAATAATTTTCAGCAAGGTCCTTTCTACCTTTTTTAGAAATAGGAATAATATGTGCAGTTTTCCAATCCTGAGGTAGTCTAGAAAGATTTAATTATAATTTGAATAGCAGGGAAAGAGGTTGACACAAGACTGTACGACATTCGTGAAGAATACGTGGGTGAATGCCGTCTGCGCCAGCAGATTTATTCAGTTTCAGGGATGTCAGTTCCTTTAGAAACAAAGTATCTGCAATCAGAATTGGTTCCATATTATGTGATACATCGTATAAGGGAGGTGTAGGATATACAATACTGGGGTTGGACAAAAAAAAAAACAGAATAGAAATATTGATTGAAAATTTCAACTTTCAGTTCAGGATCAGCAACTGATTTACTATCATGCAAGATATCTGGGATTGTTCATCTGCTGCTACATTCTTGAGTGGCATAACGCCAGAAAGATTTAGGGTTAATCTTAACTTCCTCTGCAAGTTTTTCCACAAACCTTCTTTTCAACACCTTTATTTGGTTTGTTGTTTGATTACGAAAGGATTTGAAGACTAGATAATTTTCTGTGGTCTTATTTTTTCTATAACGGTTCCATGCTCTGTGTTTTCTATTGATTAGCTTACTAATTTTAGTAGTCAAAAAGGTAAACTCTTTTCCTGTTTTACCTGAAAAATTCTGGTGCATGAATTTTCAACATTTAGAATTTCCGTTTTTACGTTTGACCAACTCTCCTTGATATCATCAGTAATAAGCTTTTTCTAGTTGACTTTGGCAAGTTTTTCAGAGACTATTTTGTAGTTTACATACTTTTGTTGCTTAGAGGAAGGCTGAATGGTAGGTAGACAACTCTGAAATAATTACAACATGGTCACTGTTACCAACATTTTTGATAAAGGGATAATAATTGTTTGATAAAGGGAGTTATCAGAGAGGGCAGACAAAAAAGGAGAATCTCTGTTACAAAAACCAGATCCATCAATCGATTGGAGTTCAGGAAGACTAAAGTCCCCCATAAGGACAAGATCATGGCTGGTTATAACATTCTTAATAAGAAGGTCAGGGTTACTGAGTATAACCAGATCAAGAATGTTGGAGACTTGACCTTCCCTGAAACGAGTTGGTTCTGAAATTGTTTGATAAAGGGAGTTATCAGAGAGGGCAGACAAAAAAGGAGAATCTCTGTTACAAAAACCAGATCCATCAATCGATTGGAGTTCAGGAAGACTAAAGTCCCCCATAAGGACAAGATCATAGCTGGCAAAATTGGCCATCATATGAGACAACATGGCAGCCAAATTTGATTCCGAGTCCATAACACATGGAGCACTGGGGCTTCTATAAACAACACTCACAACAATTGAAGTTCTTTGATTGTGTAATTTAATCCACACAAACTCAATTCCATCAGTATTCAGAGAATTGAATTGAATGAGACTAACATTTAGTCCATCTCTTATATAAAGGCACACTCCTCGGTGGCAGAGTAGGGACTTCAGGTTAGAAAATAGTTGGTAATCATCAATTTTGATTTCATCAGGATTTAAAACTGACAAGGTGTTTTTTGGTGAAACTTCTGTAATTGCAGCAACATCCACTCTTTCAGATTTCATACGAAAAGAGAGTTCAGAAAGCTTGTTAGGGAGACTATCAACATTGGAGCTAAGGAATATCATCCCCCGAGAGGTAGGAATCAGCGAGGATGCAGGAACTAAAGGACTGGTAAGGTTATTGGATACAGCACTATGACACGACAAGGAAGAAACATCAGTTAAACAAGTTGTTGTTGAAGAAACAAGAGAAGTGTCAGCATCAGAAAGGAAACTATTATTATTGTGTCCACTACTAGACCATTGAGAGACAGAATTAGATGATGCAAGTACATAAACATTTAAACAATTATTAGAGGTAGAACGAGGCGCGTACATTAGTGGGACATTGGAGCGGTCTGGGAGATCGCTCCAACTGGCAAGTTTTTTTGAATGATGGCACCATTACGGATTATCAAGTCTGCTTCTCCCTTAGCTTTTCTGTATTTCAGCTCCTCAACTAGAGCTTTGTGTTTTATGCGATCTTACTTAGGACTATCTCCATAAAAACTAATTGATGATTTTGTTTCAAAGGATTTCCGTATAATTTGCTTTCTAAATTCAGCTGATGGTACAGAGAAGAGAAGAGGAGGGAGGCGGCTACCAGATAGGTGATGACTATTAGAAAGTCTGTTTACTTGGGCTGGGGGGGGGGGGCACCAATGTCAACTCCATAATTGCGTAAGAGATAATTGTACAGGAAAACTGGATCATCAGACTGGGGAAGGGGGGTTGGGGATACCATAAGCAACGATATTAAGACGTCTTTCAAAACGCTGGTGCTCTGAACGTGCTATCCAACGAACATCAGATTCAGATAATTGGGCCGATGGAAGTTGAGACAACTTAGAGGACACTGTAGATACCACTAGGTCCTGAACTGTTGAGGTAGAGCAAACTGATTGTAATGAATTTTCAATAAGTGATACCCTATTAGCAATATCGCTAACTTCGGCAGAAATGTTACTTTTTATGTCTGTTCTCAGTTGGGAAAGTCGGTTTGGATATCTTTGTGTCAGTGCTGGGTAATGCTCAAGCAAATGTTTAGTAGTTGAACTCAAAGAAGGACCTGTTTGTTTTTTAATTATATCATAGAGCATTTTCCTCATCAAATACTCTCAGTGGCATCAATTGGAAGTAGGGGGTGTTTGCCACCCCACATTTTTACCCCCCCCCCCCCTGAAAATGAATTTTTTGTGTTTGCATTGAAAATATTGTGAAAAACTACAAAATTCCCTCTCCCCCCATAGGTTTTGATATATACATATTGCCTTCCACTCCTTCTAATTTTTTGAATTGGTGCCACTGAATACCCTGATAAAATTAAGCACAAAGAGTGCTTATGACCTTTTTTCCAAATACCTATGTGATCTACCTATCTGACTTTGCTTCTGCTATGTTAGCAGTATCTACATCTTCCCCTACAATACTCTTTAAATGGTTTCTTTCCTTCCTAAACAAATCATATATGTATTATTTTTGGCAAATAACATAAATATTAAGTTACACAATTTTTTGTAAGCCTCTTATGCATGATCTCTTCTGAACTAAGCAATCAAGTAAACCAAAGTACAACCATTTGATTCCCTTTTCAACAGTATTTACAAATATAATGGTCACTATTTTAACAGTTACATCCCAGACCCCCCCCCCTCCCATAATAGGGTTGAATGTAATGCTAGGGTATATGAAAACTTTATGGTTTCTTTTAGTTCATATGATTTCTTTATGGTTTCTTTTAGTTCATATGATTTCTTTTACTTATTTCTCATCAGCAGTAAGTTTATAATACCAACCATACTAATATGAAACAAATAAGGCAAGTTTTGTATATGGCCTAGATCTATACCTGGAAGGGTTGGGGTATAATTATCATTGGTAGCAACTGTTATGTTTGGTGATATGGCTACTATGGATTATTTAAATAACCTGTTTGTTCCTCTTTCTGACTCAGTTCTGCCTGTAACCAGTTGTTATAATTCCTTTCTGCCCATGGTCTTTTTAAGGACAATCCTGTTAACCCAACCTTAGCTGTAAAATCTCTAACAGTTATAATTTGGCAAAGATTATGCTGAGTCTTGAACTCTTGTTTATATATATATATATATATATATATATATATATATATATATATATATATATATATATATATATATATATATATATATATATATATATATATATATATATATATATATATATATAGATATATATATATATATATATATATATATATATATATATATATATATATAAATATATATATATATATATATATATATATATATATATATATATATATATATATATATATATATATATATATATATATATATATATATATATATATATATATATATATATATATATATATATATATATATATATATATATATATATATATATATATATATATATATATATATATATATATATATATATATATATATATAGATATATAGATATATAGATATATATATATATATATATATATATATATATATATATATATATATATATATATATATATATATTAGAGTTGGCTTTCTACTTGTCCCCACCAGCTTGTGGACAAGTCCTGTCAGCTGCAACCCTTCTCCCAGAAATGGATTAAATTGCCTGGAACTGCAGGATACCATAATTTGAGAGTCCTCTTCCGGAGGACAACTGTAAAGGGTGGATAATTCAGAAATGGACAGCCATCCCTGCAAGTTGATGGAGAGGAGTTGCTTACCTCTGTCAACTAATCAGTGACGAAAACTTCCTTTTTTACGTACTTTTATTAATTCAAAAAAGAAATTAGATATGAAAGCTAGTGCTACAATCACCAGGGTAACCAACATAGGTCATATGTTAAGATCTACTGCATCCAGGGCAACCAATGATGAGATTACCATGATTGGCACAAACATGACAACTCCAATTCTGGATGCCATTGTATTACCAAAAGCAACACTGTCAGTTGGTACCCTCAACACCAGACCCCTTACTAAACAAAGAAAAATAGACTTACTTCTGAGACAGATACGTTAATACACCTGGGATGTTATTTGTTTATCTGAAACCCACCTCCCATTCACTGATGAAGAGAAACACTTCAATGCCATCCTTATCCTCCCTGGACATGATGATGGGAAGCATAAATAACAATAAACAAGAATGGGAAGACTTGGCTTTCTACTCTCTCCGAGGGATAAAATCTCTGATTAATGCATCTCCTATATCTAAACAGCTTATTATAATCTGGCTGAAAAGATCACCTGTCAATATTACAGTCAATGCTCCAGATTCTAGTAAAGCCTACAAGAAGTATGAAAACTTCTATCTTCAGCTTCAAAGCCTAGTAAATTCTACACTGAAAAATGATGTACTCTATGTCATTGGTGACTTTAATGCCATTGCTGGTAAGGATGATGCAGGCCATGAAGATGTGATGGACAAATTTGCCAACAGGCAACTAAACAAAAGAGGGGAATATCCAATAGAATTCTGCCAAGACAGCAATTTGGTCTTTATAAATTAACTCTTCGTGTACAGACCCTGACATAAAACTACCTGGAACTCCTTGATGGAAGAACTCAAAATCTCATAGACTACATCTTTGTCATCTATAACCAACACTGTCATTCTAGCTGGTGAACTCTGACAGTGACCTATCTCTTTTTGTGTCTAAATTCACAATGAGACTTAAAAAAGCTTTGAAGCTATCTAGGAGGCTTTCCAAATTTTGAGCTGGTCTCCTGAATGACAAATCATTTCAACAGCCTACATAGCAACCCTATGTGATAAGGTCATGGAGCTGACTTTGAACTCCCCACTACCTCTGCATAAGAGTGACATTGACAACCTGTTGACTAGCAGCATGCAAACTGTCTGTGGCATTGACAAGATGACAAGATGATTTATCTCTGTAACAAAACGTGCAAGATTACCAAACAATATAACAGAGAAAGCAGACACCAATATAAGCAACTCAAAAGGGCTGTAGAAAAAGTAATATGCCATGCTCACTGCACCTTTGTTAAAAAAGAAATATGAGCAGTGTGAAACAGCTTTTAAGAAAAGAGACTCACACTTCATGAACGGAAGAGAGAGGGATCTGACAAAAAAGAAGGATCTTAGGGCTTGCTCCCTCCATGACAACCAGATATAATCCATACATGGAATATGATCTAGATGCAAAGAGCACTTTGAAAATAAACTAAATTCAACTGTCCTCCCTAACCCAGCTGAGCTATCCAGTTTCCCCATATATGCTACCAACCCAATCCTACCCCCTTTGCTCTGAAACAGAAGTAGCCATCAGAGATGTGAGGACTAACACAGGTAAGTAGGGAGGCCTCTGTAGACGCGGTACCGACACATGTGCTGCCATCTATAATCAAGTCTATCGCCGACAGGTTATAATTTATTCAAGGATTATTGATCCACTAACGGGTCAATGACTCCTTTTTCAAGGTCGATTTATTTATTGTTTCTAAGTGTATTGACTCCGGGGCGAAGTTTGCACATGCGCATTGAATTCTAAAGGGGCAATTTATTGATCCACAAGAGGGGAACTAGTTTTCTGAGAAATTGATTTACATAATCGGCGGGGAATTATTAATCAACGAAGGGGAATTAAGAAACAATATGGCTTCATTGATATTTAGGTCTGAGAGATAAATGGTCTTTAGTGACATAGATAAATTAATATTCTATTTTTAAATATGGCTTCTCTGGTCTTTTGGCTTAGCGATAAATTCAGGAATTAATATTCTTTCGAAGTCTTAATAATGCAACTTGATTCTTGATTTCATCTCTTGGATAACATAGATTTAAGATGTTTCGAAGTGCAAGAGATACAGAGGGGAATGCATATGGCTTCACTTAGGGGAAGAGATGAACCATTTAGTTTGCAGTGCATATGCAATATTCAATTTAAAATTCTTTAGGTCAGAGATATAAATTAATATTCTATCGAAACCTTAATAGTGTAGCTAGGAACACCTTAGAGATGAAGACAAATTGAATATATTTTACGCGGGAAATGATTTCCTAGGAATTTCAATTGTGACAGCACAGGGATTTTTTTACTCATTTTTAGCGTGCTTTAGACATAGAAAGGCCCACCCCCTCCCTACAACTTTTTGGGCCCCCTCCCCCATTTTTTTTATACTTTTTAAAGTTTTTTTACTTTATTTTTATTTTTTTAACATGATATTTTTTTCAACTTTTGTTTACATGTCTTCGAATGAGATAAAACATACTTAAAATATAAAAAAATCACATTTAATATTTGTACAATTTGTTAGAATGATAACAATTTATCTGTTAGAAGTAATAAGTTTTCTGTCAATGATACCAAATTTTTCTTAGAAGTAATAATTTTTTCGTTTAGGATAGCAAGTTTTCTGTCAGAAGTAGCAAGATTTCCTTAACAGTAACAAATTTTCTTTTCGAAGTATCAACATTTTCCATTAATACTAACAAACTTTTACTTAAAACTATCAAATTTCTCTTAGAACTAAAATTTTTTTCCGTTCATGATAAAAAGTTTTCAGTCAAAAGTAGCAAGTTTTCCTTAACACTAACAAATTTTCTCATCAAAGTAACAATTTTTTCATCCACACTAACAGAGTTTTAGTTACAGCTATCAAATTTTCTTAGAAGTAACAATTTTTCGTCAGTGTTAACAAATTTTCTGTTAGAACTAACAAGTTTTCGGTCAAAGATACGAAATTTTGCTTAGAAGTAAATTCTTTCGTTTCTGTTAGCAAGTTTTCTTTCAGATGTAGCAAGTTTTTCTTTCACACTAACAAATTTTCTCTTCGAAATAAAAACTGTTTCCTCAATACTAATAAACTTTTACTTAATGTTATCGAATTTCTAACAATTTTTTCGTTTATGATAACAAGTTTTCTGTCAGAAGTAGGAAGTTAACAACTTTTTCGTCTAGGATAATAAGTTTTCTGTCAAAGATACCATATTTTTCTTGAAGTAACACTAACAAATTTTCTCATCGAAGTAACAATTTTTCGTCACTGATAACAAGTTTTCTATAAAAAGTAGCAAGTTTTGTGCCAAAGATACCAATTTTTTCTTAGAAGTAACAACTTTTTCGTTTATGATAACAAGTTTTCTGTCAGAAGTATCAAATTTTCCTTAACACTAAAAAATGTTCTTCTCGAGGTAACAACTTTTTCCTCAATACCAACAAACTTCTACTTAAAACTATCAAATATCTCTTAGAAGTAACAATTTTTCATCAGTGATAATAAGTTTTCTATAAAAAGTAGCAAGTTTTCTACCAAAGAGACCAATTTTTTCTTAGAAGTAACAAGTTTTTCGTTTATGATAACAAGTTTTCTGTCAGAAGTATCAAGTTTTCTTTAACACTCAAAAATTTTCTCTTCAAAGTAACGACTTTTTCATCAATACCAACAAACTTCTACTTAAAACCTTCAAATATCTCTTAGAAGTAACAATTTTTTCGTCATTGATAACAAGTTTTCTGTAAGAAGTATCAAGTTCCCTGTCAAATATACGAAATTTTTCTTAGAAGTAACAGCTTCTTCGTTTATGATAACAAGATTTTCTATAAGAAGAAGCAATTTTTCCTTAATGCTAAAAAAATTTCTTTTCGAAATAACAACTTCCACCTTAATACAAACAAACTTCTGCTTAACACTATCAATTTTCTTTTAGAAGTAACAATTTTTCGTCAGTGATAATAAGTTTTCTGTAAGAAGTAGCAATTTATCTGCCAAAGATACCAGATTTTTCTTAGAAGTAACAATTTTTTCGTTTATGATAGCAAGTTTTCTGTCAGAAGTAGCAAGTTTTCCTTAACACTAAAAAATGTTCTTCTCGAAGAAGCAACTTTTACCTTAATACTAACAAACTTTTACTTAACGCTATCAAATTTTTCTTAGAACTATAATTTTTTTCCGTTAATGATAAAGTTTCCTGTCAAAAGTAGCAAGTTTTCCTTAACACTAAAAAGTTTTCTAATCAAAGTAACAATTTTTTCCTTAACCCTAACAGAGTTTTAGTTACAACTATCAAATTTCTCTTAGAAGTAACAATTTTTCGTCAGTGATAACAAATTTTCTGCTAGAACTAACAAGTTTTCTGTCAAAGATACCAAATTTTTCCTAGAAGTAAAAATTTTTTCGTTTATGAGAGCAAGTTTTATGTCAGAAGTAGCAAGTTTTACTTTCACACTAACAAATTTTCTCATCAAAGAAACAATTTTTTCCTTAACACTAACAGAGTTTTTGTAACACTAACAAATTTTCTCATCGAATCAACAACTTTTTCCACACTACTAACAAACTTCTACTTAAAAATATCAAAAAGCATAATTATACTTAAAAAGCATAATTTATTTCCGTTCATGATAAAAAGTTTTTTGTCAAAAGTAGCAAGTTTTCCTTAACACTAACAAATTTTCTCATCAAAATAACAATTTTTTCCTTAACTCTAACAGTTTTAGTTACAGCTATCAAATATCTCTTAGAAGTAACAATTTTTGTCAGTGATAACAAATTTTCTGTTAGAACTAACACGTTTTCTGTAAAAGACAACAAATTTTGAATTAAACCGAAAATTTTTTCGTTGCTATTAACAAGGAATTGTTCAGAGGTGACTAGTCTTCCTTTGAATTTAACAGTTTTTCTTTTAGAAATAACCAATTTTTTCTCCATACTACCAAACTTTTACTTAATACTATCAAATGTCTCTTAGAAGTAAAAATTTTTTCGTTTATGATAACAAGTTTTTTGTCAAAAGTAGCAAGTTTTCCTTAACACTAACAAATTTTCTCATCCAAGTAATAATTTTTTCCTTAACACTAACAGAGTTTTAGTTACAACTATCAAATTTCTCTTAGAAGTAAAAATTTTTCGTCAGTTATAACAAATTTTCTGCTAGAACTAACAAGTTTTCTGTCAAAGATACCAAATTTTTCTTAGAAGTAACAATTTTTTCGTTTATGACAGTAAGTTTTCTGTCAGAAGTAGCAAGTTTTCCTTTCACACTAACAAATTTTCTCATCGAAGTAACAACTTTTTCCTCAATACTAACAAACTTGTACTTAAAACTATCAAATTTTTCTTAGAAGTAACAATTTTTTCGTTTATGATAAACCTACTGTCAAAAGTAACAAATTAAAAACTTTTTCGTCAATGATAATAAGTTTTCTGTCAAAGATACCATATTTTTCTTGAAGTAACACTAACAAATTTTCTCATCGAAGTAACAATTTTTCGTCAGTGGTAACAAGTTTTCTGTAAGTAGTAGCAAGTTTCCTGTAAGAAGTAGCAAGTTTTATGTCAAAGATGCCAAATTATTCTTAGAAGTAACACTAACAAATTTTCTCATAGAAGTAACAATTTTTCGACAGTGGTAACAAGTTTTCTGTCAAAAGTAGCAAGTTTTCTGCCAAAAAGACCAAATTTTTCTTAGAAGTAACGATTTTTTCGTTTATGATAACAAGTTTTCTATTAGAAGTAGCAAGTTTTTCTTAAAACTAAGAAATGTTCTCCTCGAAGTAGCAACTTTTACCTTAATACTAACAAACTTTTACTTAAAACTATCAAATTTCTCATAGAAGTAACAATTGTTTATCAGGGATAATAAGTTTTCTATAAATAGGAGCAAGTTTTCTGCCAAAGATACCAATTTTTTCTTAGAAGTAACAACTTTTCCGTTTATGATGACAAGTTTTCTTTCAGAAGTGTCAAGTTTTCCTTAACACTAAAAAATGTTCTTCTCGTAGTAACAAATTTTTCATCAGTGATAATAAGTTTTCTATAAAAACTAGCAAGTTTTCTACCAAAGAGACCAATTTTTTCTTAGAAGTAACAACTTTTTCGTTTATCATAACAAGTTTTCTGTCAGAAGTATCAAGTTTTCCTTCACTATAACAAATTTTCTCTTCGAAGTAACAACTTTTTCCTCAATACCAACAAACTACTACTTAAAACTATCAAATTTCTCTTAGAAGTAACAATTTTTCATCAGTGATAATAAGTTTTCTATAAATAGTAGCAAGTTTTCTACCAAAGAGACCAATTTTTTCTTAGAAGTAACAACTTTTTCGTTTATGATAACAAGTTTTCTGTGAGAAGTATCAAGTTTTCCTTCACTATAACAAATTTTCTCTTCGAAGTAACAACGTTTTCCTCAATACTAACAAACTTTTACTTAAAACTCAAATTTTTCTTAGAAGTATAATTTTTTTCAGTTCATAATAAAAAGTTTTCTGTCAAAAATAGATAGTTTTCCTTAACAATAAAAAATTTTCTCATCAAAGTAACAATTTTCTACTTAACACTAACAGTTTTAGTTACATCTATCAAATTTCTCTTAGAAGTAACAATTTTTCGTCAGTGATAACAAGTTTTCTGTAAGAAGTAGCAAGTTTTCTGCCAAAGATTCAAATTTTTCTTTTAAGTAACAATTTTTACGTTTATGATAACAAGTTTTTTTCATGATAAAAACTTCTGTCAAAAGTAGCAAGTTTTCCTTAACAATAACAAATTATTCTCATGAAAGTAAAAAAATTTCCTTAACACTAACAGTTTTAGTTACATCTATCAAATTTCTCTTAGAAATAACAATTTTTCGTCAGTGATAACAAGTTTTTTGTAAGAAGTAGCAAGTTTTCTGCCAAAGATTCCAAATTTTTCTTAGAAGTAACAATTTTTCGTTTATGATAACACGTTTTCTGTCAGAAGTATCAAGTTTTCCTTCACTATAACAAATTTTCTCTTCGAAGTAACAACTTTTTCTTCAATACTAACAAACTTCTACTGAAAACTATCAAATTCTAAGAGCTATTTGATAGTTTTAAGTAGAAGTTTGTTAGTATTGAGGAAAAAGTTGTTACTTCTAAGAGAAAATTTGTTATAGTGAAGGAAAAATTCATATCTCTGACACAAAGTTTGTTTTCATTAACAAAGAAATTATTATTTCAAACAAAAAACGTGAGTCTTTGGCAAAACTCTTACTACTTTTTACAGAAGAATTGTTATAACTGACCATACATTGTCAATTCTAAGGAATATTTGATAGATGTAACTAAAACTGTTAGTGTTAAGGAAAAAATTGTTACTTTGATGAGAAAATTTTTTATTGTTAAGGAAAACTTGCTATTTTTGACAGAAAACTTTTTATTATCAACAAAACTTGTTATTAAAAACGTAATAATTGTTACTTCTAAGAAAAATTTGGAATCTTTCGAAAAAAAACTTAGTACTTCTTACAGAAAACTTGTTATCACTGACCAAAAATTGTTACTTCTAAGAGAAATTTGATAGTTGTAACTAAAACTGTTAGTGTTAAGGAAAAAATTGTTACTTTGATGAGAAAATTTTTATTGTTAAGGAAAACTTGCTACTTTTGACAGAAAACTTTTTATCGTGAACGGAAAAAAATTATACTTTTAAGAAAAATTTGATAGTGTTAATTAGAATTTTGGTAGTATTAAAAAAAATACTGTTAGTTCAACGAGAATATCTAATATTGATAAGGAAAACTTGTCACTTCAAACTGAAAACTTGTTATCATAGACGCAAAAATTGTTACTTCTAAGAAACCTCTGGTATCTTTGGTAGAAAAATTACTATATATTACAGAAAAGTTGCTATCACTGACAAAAAAGTGTTCATTCTAATATAAATATGATATTTTTAAGTAAAGGTTTATTAGTATTAAGGTAAAATTTGTTACTTCAAGGAGAAAATTTTTTAGTGCTAAGGAAAAATTGTTACTTCTAACAGAAAACTTGTTATCATAAACGAAGAAATTGTTATTTTTAAGAAAAATTTGGTCTCTTTGACAGGGAACTTGATACTTCTTACAGAAAACTTGTTATCACTGACGAAAAAATTGTTACTTCTAAGGTATATTTGATAGTTTTATGTAGAAGTTTCTAAGTACTGAGGAAAAAGTTGTTACTTCGAAGAGAAAATTTGTTATAGTTAATGAAAACTTTATACTTCGGACAGAAAACTTGTTATCATAAACGAAAAAGTTGTTACTTATAAGAACAAATTGGTCTCTTTGGTAGAAAACTTGCTACTTCTTATAGAAAACTTATTATCACTGATGAAAAATTGTTACTTCTAAGAGAAATTTGATAGTTTTAAGTAGAAGTTTGTTGGCATTGAGAAAAAGTTGTTACTTCGAGAAGAACATTTTTTAGTGGTAAGGAAAACTTGATTTTTCTGACAGAAAACTTGTTATCATAAACGAAAAAGTTGTTACTTCTAAGAAAAAATTGGTCTCTTTGGTAGAAAACTTGCTACTTTTTATAGAAAACTTATTATCACTGATGAAAAATCGTTACTTCTAAGAGATATTTGATAGTTTTAAGTAGAAGTTTGTTGGTACTGAGGAAAAAGTTGTTACTTCGAAGAGAAAATTTGTTATAGTGAAGGAAAACTTGATACTTCGGACAGAAAACTTGTTATCATAAACGAAAAAGTTGTTACTTATAAGAACACATTGGTCTCTTTGGTAGAAAACTTGCTACTTTTTATAAAAAAAACTTATTATCACTGATGAAAAATTGTTACTTCTAAGAGAAATTTGATAGTCTTAAGTAGAAGTTTGTTGGAATTGCGGAAAAAGTTGTTACTTCGAGAAGAACATTTTTTAGTGTTAAGGAAAACTGGATTCGTCTGACAGAAAACTTGTTATCATAAACGAAAAAGTTGTTATTTCTAAGGAAAAACTGGTATCTTTGGCCAAAAACTTGCTACTTTTTATAGAAAACTTATTATCACTGATGAAAAATTGTTACTTCTAAAAGAAATTTGATAGCGTTAAGTAAAAGTTTGTTTGTATTAAGGTAAAAGATGCTACTTCGAGAAGAACATTTTTTAGTGTTAAGGAAAACTTGCTACTTCTGACAGAAAACTTGTTATCATAAACGAAGAAATTGTTACTTCTAAGTAAAATTTGGTTTCTTTGGCTGAAAACTCGCTACTTCTAACAGAAAACTTGTTATCACTGTCGAAAAATTGTTACTTCGATGAGAAAATTTGTTAGTGTTTCTTCTAAGAATAATATGGTATGTTTGACAGAAAACTTATTATCATAGACGAAAAAGTTGTTACTTCTAAAAATAATTTAGTATCTTTGACATAAAACTGGCTACTTCTTACAGAAAACTTGTTATCACTGACGAAAAATTGTTACTTCGATGAGAAAATTTGTTAGTGTTACTTCAAGAAAAATATGGTATCTTTGACAGACAATTTATAATCATAGACAAAAAAGTTGTTAACTTGCTACTTTGACAGAAAACTTGTAATCATAAACGAAACATTTGTTACTTCTAAGAAAAATTTGATAGTTTTAAGTAAAAGCTTGGTAGTATTGATGAAAAAGTTGTTACTTCGATGAGAAAACTTTTTAGTGTGAAAGGAAAACTTGCTACTTCTGAAAGAAAGCTTGCTACCATAAACGAAAAACTTGTTACTTCTAACAAAAATTCGGTATCTTTGACAGAAAACTTGTTAGTTGTAACAAAAAAGTTTTCATCACTGACGAAAATTTGCTACTTCTAAGAGAAATTTGATAGTTATAACAAAAACTCTGTTAGTGTTAAGGAAAAAATTGTTACTTTGATGAGAAAGTTTGTTAGTGTTAAGGAAAACTTGCTACTTTTGACTCAAAACTTTTTATCATCAACGGAAAAAAATTATGCTTCTAAGAAAAATTTGATATTTTTAAGTAGAAGTTTGTTAGTATTGTGGAAAAAGTTGTTACTTCGAAGAGAAAATTTGTTAGTGTGAAAGGAAAACTTGCTACTTCTGACAATAAACTTGCTATCCTAAACGAAAAACTTGATACTTCTAAGAAAAATGTTGTATCTTTGACATAAAACTTGTTAGTTCTAACAGAAAATTTGTTATCAGTGACGAAAAATTGTTACTTCTAAGAGAAATTTGATAGTTGTAACTAAAACTCTGTTAGTGTTAAGGAAAAAATTGTTATTTTGATGAGAAAGTTTGTAAGTGTTAAGGAAAACTTGCTACTTTTGACTGAAAACTTTTTATCATGAACGGAAAAAATTATGCTTCTAAGAAAAATTTGATATTTTTAAGTAGAAGTTTGTTAGTATTGAGGAAAAAGTTGTTGATTCGATGAGAAAATTTGTTAGTGTTACAAAAACTATGTTAGTGTTAAGGAAAAAATTGTTACTTTGATGAGAAAATTTGTTAGTGTGAAAGGAAAACTTGCTACTTCTGACAGAAAACTTGCTCTCATAAACGAAAAAATTGTTACTTCTAAGAAAATGGTATTTGACAGAAAGTTTGTTAGTTCTAGCAGAAATTTTTTTATCACTGACGAAAAATTGTTATTTCAAAGAGAATTTGATTGTTTTAAGTAAAATTTTGTTAGTGTTGAGGAAAAAATTGTTACTTTGATGAGAAAATTTTTTAGTGTTTAGGAAAACTTGCTACTTTAGACAGAAAACTTTTTATCATGAACGGAAAAAAATTATAGCTCTAAGAAAAATTTGATAGCGTTAAGTACAAGTTTGTTAGCATTAAGGTAAAAGTTGCTACTTTGAGAAGAACATTTTTCAGTGTTAAGGAAAACTTGCTACTTCTGACAGAAAACTTGCTATCATAAACGAAAAAATTGTTTCTTCTAAGAAAAATATGGTATCTTTGGTAGATAACTTGCTACTTTTTACAGAAAACTTGTTATCACTGACGAAAAAATTGTTACTTCTAAGAGAAATTTGAAATTTTTAATTAGAAGTTTGTTGGTATTGAGGAAAAAGTCGTTACTTCGAAGAGAAAATTTTTTAGTGTTAAAGAAAACTTGATACTTCTGACACAAAACTTGTTATCATAAATGAAAAATTTCTTACTTCTAAGAAAAAATTGGTCTCTTTGGTAGAAAACTTGCTACTTTTTATAGAAAACTTTTTATCACTGATGAAAAATTGTTACTTCTAAGAGATATTTGATATTTTTAAGTAGAAGTTTGTTGGTATTGAGGAAAAAGTTGTTACCTCGAGAAGAACATTTTTTAGTTTTAAGGAAAACTTGATACTTCTGACAGAAAACTTGTTATCATAAACGAAAAAGTTGTTACTTCTAAGAAAAATTGGTATCTTTGGCAGAAAACTTGCTACTTTTTATAGAAAACTTGTTATCACTGATGAAAAATTTTTACTTCGATGAGAAAATTTGTTAGTGTTACTTCAAGAAAAATATGGTGTCTATGACAGAAAACTTATTATCCTAGACGAAAAAGTTATTAACTTGCTACTTTTGACAGAAAACTTATCATAAACGAAAAAATTGTTACTTCTAAGAGAAATTTGATAGTATTAACTAAAAGTTTGTTAGTATTGAGGAAAAAGTTGTTATTTCGAAGAGAAAATTTGTTAGTGTGATAGAAAAGCTTGTTACTTCTGACAGATAACTTGCTATAAAGCACGAAAAAATTGTTACTTCTATGAGAAAGTTTGTATTATTGACCTAAAAGTGGTTTGTTCTAACAGGAATTGTTTTATCATTTACAAAAAATTCTTACTTCTAAGAGAAATTTGATAGCTGTAACTAAAACTCTGTTAGTGTTAATGAAAAAATTGTTACTTTGATGAGAAAATTTGTTAGTGTTAAGGAAAACTTGCTACTTTTGACTGAAAACTTTTTATCATGAACGGAAAAAAATATACCTCTAAGAAAAATTTGATAGTTTTAAGTAAAAGTTTGTTAGTTTTAATGGAAAATGTTGATACTTCGATGAGAAAATTTGTTAGTGTTAAGGAAATCTTGGTACTTCTGACAGAAAACTTGCTATTCTAAACGAAAAAATTGTTACTTCTAAGAAAAATTTGGTATCATTGACATAAAACTTATTACTTCTAACAGATAAATTGTTATCATTCTAACAAATTGTACAAATATGAAATGTGAATTTTTTGTTTTAAGTTTGTTTTATCTCATTCGAAGACAAGTAAAAAAAAGTTGAAAAAAATATCATGTTAAAAAGATAGAAAAAAAAGTTAAAAAAAACTTTAAAAAGTATAAAAAAAATGGGGGGAGGGGACCCAAAAAGTTTTAGGGAGAGGGATGGGCCCTTCTATGTTTCAAGCACGCAAAAACAAGTAAAAAAAATGGGAGGAGGGGCCTAAAAAAGTTGGGGGGGGGGCCTTGGGGTTGGGGTAGGGGACATCACAACACTGTTCAAATGGAACTTGTGTATTATAACGACCACAGAGTTTCACCCCAAATCATTTTCTAAATTGTCTCAAACTGTTTCGCCTAAATCATCTTCTTAAATGTCTTAAACTGTTTAGCATAAATCATCTTCTAAAATTTCTCAAACTGTTTCGCCAAAATAATCCCCTAAAAGTAATTTCTGCGTGTTCCTTTGTTTCGATATCCCAGCGTTGTCACATTTGAAATTCCTAGGAAACCATTTCCCGCGTAAAATATATTCAGTCTGTCTTCATCTCTAAGGTATTCCTAGCTATACTATTAAGGTTTCGATAGAATATTAATTTATATCTCTGATCTAAAGAATTTTAAATTACATATTTTATATACACTGCAAACTAAATGCTTCATCTCTTCCCCTAAGTGAAGCCATATGCATTCCCCTCTGTATCTGTTGCACTTAAAAACATCTTAAATCTATGTTATCCAAGAGATGACATCAAGAATCAAGTTGCATTATTAAGACTTCGAAAGAATATTAATTCCTGAATTTATCGCTAAGCCAAAAGACCAGAGAAGCCATATTTAAAAATAGAATATTAATTTAACTATGTCATTAAAGACCATTTATCTCTCAGACCTAAAGATCAAAGAAGCCATATTGTTTCTTAATTCCCCTTTGTTGATCAATAATTCCCCGCCGATTATGTAAATCAATTTCTCAGAAAACTAGTTTCCCTCTAGTGGTTCAATACATTGCCCCGTTAGAATTCAATGCGCATGTGAGTAGTAAGTTATATAAAGCCGCGACCAGTACATGCAAACGGTACAAGATAATAGTGTATACAATATGAACGGTACATTGGAATTGCGCAAGGAAAAGTCATGGCTGAGACACTACACTCACGCGTGACTATTTTAAAAGTTGGCACACTATAATGCATGTTCTGAAACTAAAGTCGAGGTTTTTTAAACTTGGCAATGTATAATGGGGTCATACATGTTTTGAGAGTATAGTCGTAATAATATAATGTGGTCAAACAGGTTTTTTTTTCTTCTGTTTTGTTGTCAATTGCACAATGAATGTACGTCATGAGATCACGTGTACATTCTTAAAAAAAGCTTTTGAATGGCCAAAGCGTTTAGAATTACACAAATCCTTGTCTTAATCATCAGCCTTTTGTTTTCATAACTCAGATAAGACACGTTTAAACTCTGATTACGAACACCTTCTTGCGTAAAAATAACAATGCAACCGTTGATTGTTGAAAGAATTTGAAGCAGTAGATGGTGGTATTGGGACCATAAGGTCCGTATGGGAGATGGCAGGCTCCCTCATGATGTTTGGTATTAGGTTTCTTCCGGTATTGGAAGGCGTGGACGGCAAAGAGCGTCACTTGGCCGATGCCTGGGGAGGGTAGCTACACTGGTGGGCACATCTTTGCTTCACCCGTGTCTGCAAGCTCTTCAGAGGTCACCGTAAAGAGGCACCTTTGTCACCTTATGCGCCAACCGACATGGGAGGAACTAAGTCTAAGTATGTGTACATTTAAGAAAACTAAAAACAGCAAGAATTAATTAAAAAAGATGGAGTTTTCCCGAAAGAAGTAAAAAGGGGTGCTGAAACTTGAAACCACAGTTTATATAATTAAGCAGTAAGTTTACCGCAGATGATTTCTGGATCTTCATTCTCAGTGCGAACAAAAAGCTCCTCCCACTTATTTCTGCACTTAGTGGGTTAGTGTGTATGCGTCAATCAATGAGAAATGGTTACGAAAGTGCATTATTCGTAATTGCGAAAGCACAAAAAAAAACTTGGTGAGTCGGCCAAGTGGTTTGCAACTGTTCCATCTCTACAGGTATGACTTAATTTATGTACAAATGATGACTTAATCTATTATTTATATATAGTGGGCTCAACTGATTGGCCTATTTAGGGTTTTATTAAAGAGGGGCGGGGGGTTGATGAAATTTATTAAAATAAGGAAATTTTTCTTCTTCTAATAACTGGTGGAATAGATGTGATGGTTTCAGGGGCGGATCCAGGATTTTTAGGGAGGTGCAAAATCCTACGATTTAATAAACTTGCTTTCGGAAATAGTTTAATTAATACAAAGTTGCATTAATAAGGTAAATTACACAAATTCCGAGAACTTTAGGGAGGCACCCATCGCCCCCCCCCCTCGAGTTCTACACCTGGGTGGTTCATAATTTTTTTTCCACGTTGTAATATCTATTTTCTACGATATTTGATTTTTAGATAAGACTAGTTTCGTTTTCAATCAGTGTTTTCGTATGAAATGGGCAGACCTTTCCTGAACTTTAAATAATGAACACCTCTGTTTGAAAATCTTTGCACTTTGTGAATTTAGATAGCGATAAGGGTTACTGATTGAGACCAATTTTAGGATTTGGGTTTTAATTATTGGTTGCTGTGGTAAAAGTTGCCACAATAGCCCTATCCAAGAAAATTTCAAACGTGAGTTAAGAAGTGTTTTTCGTAAAATTCTTAGGGAGTTTTCAGAAAATTGATAAAACTTAAAACTGAAATATCAATGCGAAGCACCAAATATCATAATCAAATGTTATCGCTTTATGGCATTGTTCACATAAAACTTATTTTTAACTTGATTATCGTTGTAAATTCATTCTTTGTCTTTCTTTCCATTCTTAAACCAATGTTATATTTACTTTTTGCATTATTACAGCCCACTATATATACATTTCTATAAATTTATATGCAGTGTTACAGCCATACCAATTATTCTCCTTTCTTTTTTATTCTTTAATAATAATTTCTGGTCCTTTTGAGTTTGAGTTATTGTAGGCTTCTATTTCTACTGATCTTAAGTTTAATATGGCCTTTACCTTTCTTTAAAAAACTTTCTTTTTCGTAAAGTTTTCGTAGTATTATATATATATATATATATATATATATATATATATATATATATATATATATATATATATATATATATATATATATATATATATATATATATATATATATATATATATATATATATATATATATATATATATATATATATATATATATATATATATATATATATATATATATATATATATATATATATATATATATATATATATATATATATATATATATATATATATATGTATATGTATATATGTATATATATATATATATATATATATATATATATAGTGTGTGTGTGTGTGTGTGTGTGTGTGTGTGTGTGTGTGTGTGTGTGTGTGTGTGCGTGTGTGTGTGTGTATATATATGTATATATATGTATATATATATATATATATATATATATATATATATATATATATATATATATATATATATATATATATATATATATATATATATATATATATATATATATATATATATATATATATATATATATATATATATATATATATAATAATAATAATAATTTAATTAACCACCATCTACAAAAAGATTATAGAGGAGCACAACAAAAAAGAAAAAAGATACGAAACTCAAACAAATGCAGGTGAAAAACGACGTCTCATCAATCTGACTTTGAACACTGAATTGTTCCGAATGGTCGACCATTGCTTGGATGGCTCCGGAAGTCCATATTTTTCCAGTCGAGGATTCCGGTATCGCTTTGATATATACAGTAAAAATTTTGCATACTTATAGTAGCACTTTAGGATTTTTTCGCAGTCTCTCACTGTCAGCACATGGGATGCACCGGCAAAGTAGATTACATGTGGCTGGCAAACTGAACGATAAATTGAGGCTAGAGATTTCCAGGAGTAGCGTCCGCGATTCGGCACTACAGACCCGTAAGCACGTTTAATGGCGGTAGTTGTTTGCTTGACGATGGATTGCCTGGTTTTACCGATCGTTTCTTCAATCATGATACCCAGATATCGTAGCTCAGACACTGCAGGGACTGCAAGATTGCTGAGGGTCAAAGATTCACTTTTAGGTGCGTTAAAGGTTAAAAGCTCGCACTTCTCTATATTGATAGATAGCCTGATAGAAAGAAAGTCACTGTGGTGTCGACTCAGGTTATCTTGTAAGTCAGCTTTCGATCTACTGAGCAGAAGGACGTCGTCAGCGTATGCAAGGTAAGACAGGTCGGTACCTTGAAGTAGAAGGGAGGGCAAGATGCGGTCCAGAATATTGGAAATCGCATGTTTGAAAATGAGAGGACTAAGAACGCTCCCTTGCATCACGCCTCTTTTCATTTTGGCGGGATCTGATGTTCTATCTTTCCATTTGGCAGAAACTATTGAATTTTCATACCAGAATTTCAACGTTTTCACTATGCTCGCACTTACACCACTCAGAAGTAGAGCATTCATTTCTTGCATCTTGTTGTAGTTTTCAAACGCTTTTGAAATATCTATAGTACACATATAGAGAGGCGACCTGCTTTTCTCTGAGTTCAAGTGTACGTTAGCAAGAAGGTGAGGATCCTCTAGACAACCGAGACCTTTCTGGAATCCAAGTTGATAATCCCCGAAATCTCCAGTATCCAGCTCGGAGAAGATCACATACTCAAACACTTTGCTCAGGATGCAAGAGACTGTTATGGTTCTGTAAGATTTACAGTCATTGGGATTCTTTTCCTTTCATGTTAGGCTGAAGCAGACATGAGATCCTTCGCAAGAAACGCATTTGGGGTCTTCGTTGCATGGCGTGTCTTTGTTACTAGTGTGAGGTCCAGCACATCTAGAGCATCTAGGACTGTTCTTGCAGTTTTCAATGAGATTATCGTAGCTTTGACATCTGAAACATCTTCTTGGGGCCTCCTTGTACTTCGTTACCCGGAAAAAGTCGTATCCAAGCTTGATTCCGTTAGACATGGCAAAGTTCATGGTCAGTTTATTTTGAAAGTCAGTCTGACCGTTTCAATTTGTCCGAAGCGGAGAGCTTCCTCTACAAGGCCTGGATATGCTTTACCAGTTCATTAGCATCAACATCAACGGAAAGTCCTCTTATTATGCCAAACGATTTTTCTTCCCTCAGTTTGCACTTTATGCTGTTTTGGCTGCCACTTGGCAATTTTGCGGAAAGGACGCTAGGGGCCTCACTACAAAAGCATTGGCTTTTAAAACGTCACTGAATTTGACTTGAAGCTTATTATTTCTCAGTTGCCTGACCCCTTGTATGCCATCTTCAGACTGCAGTTGACCAAATGTTTGTAGTCTAGTCAGGGGGTCCATACATGGAGCGTCTTCGACGATTACAGTACAAATTGGTTGCTCGTTGTTTCTTGCTGCTGTAGCGCCATACCTGGGGAGGTAGTCAATTTAACACCAGTCGTATACTGCTTGACCACGGACATAGAGCTCTTCAGATCCCGTATTTCTCCTAGCAGGATAGAGAAATTGCTCTCGAGGACCTGTGGGACTTGAGAAGGATGAGTGATGACAAAAGTTGGAAATCGGATGTTGTTCCGGTCGCATTCAGCTAGCAAATCCAGGATTTCTGATGTCGCTGAATCTTTTGTTCGGCTTTTCGTAGCTTTAGAGGCTCTTTCAGGGAATGTTATCTGAATGAGCTCCAATTTAGCGTCGCGTAATGCTGTTAACTCGAAGAAATCGCAAATCATTTTCGACAGCAATGCTAGATCCAGCTTTCTGTTTGACTGGAGAAAGTTCAGGATTGGGTTGAGATGTAAATTCGTCTGTGCCATATTCAGCGCCGATAAGCAAGGGAAGCGTAGGATTTTGCTACCTATTCCCCACAGTTTAAGGCAGACCCCACTCCCGGCAGGTACGACGGCACTTGCAACAAGAAACCTCCCCTCCTCTGCTTGCTTGTTCGGGAAATCGGCACTGTCGTCTTTTTTTGGGGGGCTTTGGACTTTTGTACCTTCACTACAGCACGTGGCAACACTGCACTTTAAAATTCGGGCACATCTTCAAAAGTTCAAAAATCAGTCTCTGACAACACTGCTCAACGGAGTAGCCATTTTGTTTGAAATGAAAGATCCAGGAGTGAGACGAGATGGAGGTTTGCAGTCGGGATTTTTATCACAGTCGATTCACTGAATTTTAGGGAGTCGGTTGATATGTGATTAACGCGAAATCGGTAGCTTTTACCGTTGACACAATATTATTTCGCAAAGAATAGCTCAGAGACGTAATCGCACCAGGATATATATATATATATATATATATATATATATTTTTTTTTTTTTTTTTTTTTTATATATATATATATATATATATATATATATATATATATATATATATATATATATTATATATATATATATATATATATATATATATATATTATATATATATATATATATATATATATATATATATATATATATATATATATATATATATATATATATATATATATATATATATATATATATATATATATATATATATATATATATATATATATATATATATATATATATATATATATATATATATATATATATATATATATATATATATATATATATATATATATATATATATATATATATATATATATATATATATATATATATATATATATATATATATATATATATATATATATATATATATATATCAGTTCCCATTGACAAGAATTGTCATGTTAAGTGGAAATCTTGCTTTATAAGACTTGCTATGTTAAGTAGAAATTTTGTGTGAATAATTACAGGCACTGGAATAGTCACTCGGATGCATTTGTGAGGCTCGGCCCTCAAAAAAAGATAAGTAATCTTTCTAATTATTATAACTATATTTCCGGATTAATTATGACTTCTGTTAATTTTTCTGAAACTTTAGAAGAAATTAATCGAAAATTGAACGGAATAGAAATAGTTTCATCGCAGGTTCAAGAACTGAGAAACGACTTTCTGCTATTTCGTCGCGAACTGATTCGACAGTAGACAAGATCTCGGAGGATACGTCACAATTGAAGAAAGATTACCTAAGTTTGCAAGCTGAAATGTCGGCTACTAACGTAAAATTGCAAAGACTAGAAAATGAGTCTAAAAAGTGTAACTTGGTCCTGTATAATTTCGATCCTACAAACAGAGGTTCTTCGTTACAAGAAGATGTAATGAGAGCACTCAACTTACATGTGCCAAATTTAGGGCTGAAAATGATGGACATTAGAGACATTTTTCGGCTAAACGCTAAACAAGGCACGCGACCGGTGCTGGTTAAGTTTACAAGTGGTTACATTCGTGATACAATATTGCGTTCAAGTGCGCACCTGAAAAGGGCGGGTCTTGGTGTTAGTCCCGATTATACAAAGCGTGAATTGTCTATTCGTAACCACCTAAAGCCTTTTCTTGAACGGGCTAGAGGAGAAAATAGAGAAGCAAAACCAAGAGGGACAAAGTTATATATTGGTCAACAGTGTTTTACGTATAGCTTTGATAAGCAGTCTGTAGTTGAGGTTACGAATTCCCCTAATATAGAGTCATCAGCGAGTACCATGACCCATATTAAGGAAAATTTTGGGCAAAAGTTTCTCCGTGAACCTGGGTCTTTATCAGTGCCACAAAAAAGTTTAGTAAAGAGTTTTGTTTCTGAAAATAATCGATTTAACCTGGAAGAACCTTGTAATTCAAGATCGCGTTCTGGATCTTCATCCTCAATTCAATCTTTCTTTAGTGTAGTGGAGGAGCTTAGTAGTGATAACGAAATAAATGGGGTAAACAGTGAAACTCCTGTTATTAAAAAAGGCTCCACATCAAATTTTGTCGGGCCTGTGGGGGCTCCCAAACGTAACAGCCAACAAATTATTAGCCCAGATGACCACCTAAGGCAGAAGAGCAAGTCGGTTAGAGCTGACGATCCTAATAAAATGGAGCCTAGGCAGCTATTTAACTCGTCACAACCCATTGACTCAAATAGTGGATAGGATAAGCAGGGCCATGGCGCAATTTACGAGTGTCATTTAGCGCATTGGAATGTTCAGGGCTTTTCGTATCTTAAATTAGAGTGTCTTCTTAAATGTTGTGATTTTTCCGTTGTATCATTAGTAGAAACGTGGCTGGAAAAACAGGATAGAATAGAAGGTTTTTCTTATTTTGGATCACAAAGAAAGCGACCACAGAATGGTAGAACTTATGGAGGAGTTGCATTATTGATAACGAAAAGATGGCGAAGTGTATTTCGGTTGAAAAGTATTTAATGTAATCTAGTAAGGGTGCGTGTATCCTTAGGTAGTAACTCGTTTATCTTTTGTTCAGTGTATTTACCGCCGAAAACTAGCACTTTTAGTGATGAGGATACCTGGGAGATATTAGAAAATGATATGGATCGTTTTTCAGAACAGTTTCCGTCCGATTATTTTATTTTTCTAAGGGATTTTAACGGATATACAGGGGAGGACGAAGGAGCCCGTGAGGAGGAGGTGGGTCTCGAACTAGGAAAAACTAATGGAGTTTATATGATTGAGCCGTCGGTTAGGAGGAGGACGAGTAAGGACGGTCATCGGAGAAAGAATAATTGGGGAAAAAAATTATTGGATTTTTGTGGTAAGCAGAATTTGGTTATTTCGAATGGCAGGACAGGAAAGGATAAAGGAGTGGGAGATTTTATATGCTTTTCGGGTAGATCTCCAAGTGTTATAGATTATGGGGTAGTTAGTCTGGGGCTTCTTTCTTGTTGTGTGGATTTTGAGGTGATGGCGCTGGCTGGGTTGGATCACGTGCCTATTAGGGTTGAATTAGGAGGGGGAGGATGGGCTGAGAGCCGGAAAAAGAAGTTTGGGGCTAAGGGAAAGATGGGTAATGAGCTTGATTGAAGGGAAGGTTTAAGGTTTGATAATGATAGTAAGGAGAAGTTGAAAAAGGTACTAGTTGAAGAAAGAGGGCTGGATTCATTTATTCAGAGGAGTGAGAATATGGCAGGGGAAGGGGATATAGCATGTTCTGTTGGTTTTTGTCGGGGGTTTTGTACAAGATTGGAACTAAGGTGGCATACAGGAGAAAAAATGGTAGAAGTACTGGTTTGATGAGTTTTTTTGATAAGGATTGTGAGGAAAAGAAGAAGGAGGTTTTAGTAGCTTTTAGGTTGCTTAAGGCTAGTAGTACAGTTGATCTGCAAAAAAATTTTCAGGTTATAGGGACAAGCGAAGGGGATATAAAAGGCTACTTAAGTTGAAGAAGAGACGTTCTGAAGAGGAAGAGAGCCAAAAATTACGGGAGAAATTTAGCGTGAATGATACAACGGAGTTCTGGAAGTTAATTAGGAAATCAACAGAAAATAGAAAGTTGACTGATTCAGTCCCTCACGCCGATACCTGGCGAGAATACTTAGAACAAAAATATAAAGAGATATACACCGAAGAGGACGAAGAGAGAGCTGATGAGAAGATGAATACTTTAGAAGGAACAGCCGATTTTGAGTTGGATTCAGAGGACGCTAAACTACTGGAACCGGTTGGACAGGAGGAAATATGGCATGCCTTGAAAAGCATGAGAGGAAATTCAGCACCTGGCATCGACGGAGTACCAACTAAGCTGCTGAAATGGTCAAGAGCATGGATACTGCCAGTGCTTGCATTGATATTCTCGGCAATTCTAAGTACACCTCTATGACCAAAAAATTGGCAGATATCGATTATGATCCCATTATTTAAGAAAGGAGAAAGAAACCTACACAAGAACTATAGGGGGATAAGTTTAGGAAGTTCTATCAGTAAGCTATTTTGTAGAGTCCTTTCTAATAGGATGGATAAATGGATGCATTATAAAGGTAAATTAATTGAATGTCAGGCAGGGTTTAGGGAAAACTATAGTACAATTGATCAAATATTTTGTTTACAGGCTTTAGCTAGTAAATATACGAGGCATAGGAAAAATAGGCTATATACGGCGTTTTTGGACATTAGGGGAGCATTTGACAAAGTTTCAAGGAGTTTGTTGAAAGTGGTGTTGGAGAAATTAGGATTGCCAATTAGGTTAGTAGAAGTTATAATAAAAATGTATGAGTTGGTTAAAGTAGTAGTGAAGGTAGGTATTTCTTATTCTAGGCCAGTTTTAAGTAATGTAGGCCTCAAACAGGGATGCACTCTATCACCGCGTTTGTTTTCTCTTTTTATTAATGATATTGAACAGTATTTTAGAAATAGAAATGTCCCTATGTTAAAACTAATGTCGCTGGAGCTGTTTTGTTTATTATTTGCGGATGACATAGTATTGCTTGCGAAATCGGCTCAGGATTTGCAAAAGATGTTAGAGATTTTGGATAGTTATCTGGAGAGTAAAAAATTAGTTTTAAATATTGAAAAATCAGTTATATTAGTTTTTGGAAATGATGAAAGGGAAAAGAATAAGTTTTATTTTAAAGGGAAAGAGATGAATGAATTTAAGGATTATATTTATTTGGGATGTAAGTTCACAAGTTCAGGGAAATGGAGTGATCAGGTGCAAATAGCGAGTTGGAAGGGTCAGAAGGCTTCATGGGCGTTATTGAAGAGTCCCCTTAGGCATCTAGGACCGGCATATATTAAGCTAAAGAAGAGAATTTTTGAGACGAAGGAAGGCCCAGCATTGAGTTACGGTGGGGAAGTTTGGGGTTTTGAAAAAGGGGAAAAAATAGAGAATTTATTTAGGACATTTCAGGAGACTTTTAGGGCTAAGCGGGAAATTTAATAATCTGGTGTTAAAGGGTGATCTAGGATTATTTTCATTGAGGGTAAAAAGATTGGTTAGAATGATAGGATACTGGGAAAAGGTGATTGGTTTACAGAATAATAGGTTAGTAAATGCAGCTTATCTGGAGGTGTTGCAGGATAGAAGGAAATGTTCTTGGGTTTCCCAGGTGAAATCAATCTTAAATAGTTGTGGGTTATCAGGTGTTTGGAATGAAGGGAAGGGGATAGGGCTGGAAGTAGGAAATGTAGCAAAACTAGTAAAGGGAATGCTTGAAGATCAGGAGATTCAGAAATGGCAGTGTGAAGTCGCAGCCTCGGTGTCCCTCGGCATTTACCGGCAATGGAAGGAGGTCTGGGGATAGGATAATTATTTTAAAGCGGGTTTAAATAGTGAAGAAATTAAGTGGTATATATTAGGGAGGGGTAATTTTCTAGAACTTGAGGAAAGGAGGAAATATTTAGGGAGGGTAAGGGTAAAGGAGGGTCCTTACTCATGCCCTATGTGCGGAGAAAATGATGAGGTTCTGCTTCACTTCATGGCCCTTTGTCCCGAACTACAGGATTTAAGGAAAGAATTATTTTTTGTTATATATATATATATATATATATATATATATATATATATATATATATATATATATATATATATATATATATATATATATATATATATATATATATATATATATATATATATAATATATATATATATATATATATATATATATATATATATATATATATATATATATATATATATATATAGCACCCAGTGGTGCTAGAATATCGTGGGAGGACTCATTGGATCGGAAATTAAAAGTTCTTGTGCCCTTTCTAAGTAACCAAAAAAAAAGAGGGCAACTAGGCCCCCTCCTGTACCATGAGTAAAATGCGATGTATTTAAAATACCAAAATAAAGTTCCTTCTTTCTAAAGATAATTCCGATTTCCTATATTTAAATTAAACCTAGTTTCAAAAATGAAGTCCTTAATCAGCAGAGAGAAACAGTGCAGTCACCCCCAGACAAAGAACGGCAGTATCCAGGCTTTAGATTTCACTAAGAGAGTGAGTAATAAAAATTATGCTAAGTACAATATTTCTAAGGAAGTTTAAACGATAGGAGTCGTGTGAAAGTCTAAATCATCAAAAATAGTTAAGAAAGATTACTGGACGACGGGTTCACATCCTTCTTCCACTCGGGCCAATGGTGAGCCAGTTTTCACGGCGCAGGACTGAAGAGCTTTGTTTGATAGTGGAGTAGAAGTGCTTTTGGGGCTTATTCGTAAATCAGAGTAAAAACCACTCAGACAAAATTCTTATATTCTTCCATCGTTGTCACCGTTATTGTCTTTTGAAGTGACCCATTGCTGTGCACCTAAGTATGTAAGTTCAGTAAATCTATTGCCTTTTTTATCTGTGTTTATTTCATTTTATATGTCTGCATCTAGTCTAATAATAGGTAATTAGCTCGCATGTCTCCAAGGTAAACGCTCCCAGGGAATCGGATCTCCAGATAGCTCGACAAAAAAAGAGGCCACATTTATATGTCTACATATTCAATTTTCTCCCATTAATTGAGGGCGGCGCTAGCCTAGTTGACACAATCTTTAGCGCTATAAGCCGCGCTATCGGAGTACCTATAAAGTGTAAGTCCACAGTTTAAGTTAAATTTGAAACTTGACGCGATCAACCTTCATTACCGCTATCAGGACGGCCAGAAAGCTTTTATTGCTACAAATGGCACAGTCGGAAATTGGAAGAAAAATTGGGAACTGATTACTCTATAAAATTTGTAATTTGAATTTAGTTATTAGAGAGACATATAAGACATATACAGACGTACAAGTAAAGTGATTAGGCCTATAGCCACTATAGGATAAGACAAGAAAACAATTTTATCTTATAGGATATAAAGGCCTCCCTCAAAATATTTTAAGTAAAAATAAATTTATTTTCATTAAATTCAAAAAAAAAAAATGGACAAACTTAATAATTTATTAATAGTGCAGAATTTGGTTAAGAAAAATATAGAAATGGCAAAGTCTATACCGGAATACAATGTTCAGTCAGATATTGACAAATTTAATATCCAATTGATCCAGTTAGTACAACTAACAAAAACAGACGTTGCAGCGTTAAAAGACATGCTCCTACTACGATTAAAAGGCCAGGCCTTAACATTTATAAAACAGATCGAAAAGACCATAGGCAATAACGCCAACTTGCCAATAAATACGGTTGATAACTTGTTAAAAGCATTCAAAGAGAGATTTATAGAAACCAGTTCCATAAATAAATTAAAAAACGGAACAGTGAGCTTTGACTTTTCACAGAACATAAGAGAATACCTTGATAATATACGCATTTCTGTAGAGGCAAAATACGGAAGTGGTTCGGGGCAACTGTATGAAAAAGTCATACTAAATACTTATTTGCAAGGGCTTCCCACAAAACTATATAGAGTGGTAATATCCAAAAATATTCAAACGTTGGATCTTGCAGTACAGGAGGTAGAGCCATTGATCGAAGTTGATACGATGGTTGCTAATCATAGTAAAGCAAAAATAAATAGCTTAAGCGATTCAAACGCGAACCTAATCTTCAAGGGCGATCAGGCATCCCCCAATTACTTTTCGAGGGATAACTCCCCAGTGCCACAAAGAAATAAAACGCAAGAACCCGCTAGGCAGAAAACAGTACGCTTTCAGCCTATCAAACAATCCAATTACGAAAATAACCCTACTATAATAAGGTGCTATAACTGTAATCGTGTTGGCCATATCGTGAGAGAGTGCCACTACGTCCCCAATCACATACCAAAAATTGCTTTTAGTAATACGAAAAATCACGGCCACTATTTTTTTGGCAGAACGAATTTTAATACAGGTAATACAATAGTTTATAATCAGGAAGGGTTACACTAGTCAGATATTTAAGACACGTAACACTCGAGCTTTTATAGCCCTCCCCCCAACAGACAAATTAATTACCGGTTTGAAAACCCAAATACTCGCCAAGGCCAATATAATTCGAAAATGCAATATAGAAATTACGAAAATTTGCCGATGAGAAATGAAAATTTTGCAAGCCAACGGCATTGGCAGTCAGCGCCAGTAAGCGGCACTGACACGAGACATCCACGTTACCATAATAACACATGGCGAAGACAGAAAGACGTAAATCAATTAAATATGCCCACGGAAATTCATATGTCTGAATATCTATTACAGGCACCAACAAATGAAATAAATCCTCAGGGAAACGTTTCAGGCCCCTCAGAAGTATAAATTGGACCCAGAGGGTGCCCGGAATATTTAATAGGTCCAAGACAATATTAGTGCCGTCTTGTAGTGATATTAATAACAAGTTACCTATTTTTAATGATTTCTGTGTAGAAAATATTTACTTTAAGGCTTTAGTTGACAGCGGAGCTACAGTAAACATTATAAGCTCATGCATATTTAATATGTTGCCTCTGCATATTAGGCGACAGAGGAACCCTAATAATCCCAATTTAAGTAGTGTGACAGGCCATAAATTAGACGCAAAAGGTTCAATTTGCCTAAGCGTAAAAAGAGACAATAGGACCTTTATAAAAAATTTTATAATATGCGATAACTTTCCATATGAGGCTATTATAGGCGCAAATTTTCTAAGGCCTAATAGAATACTATTAGACGTAGCAAATGAGAGGATTGTCTACCCAGCTAAGGTAGGGGAAGAAATTTCTACCCTAAGAAGTCGTAACAGAGGTTACGAAGACAACGTAACAGTAAACAGAATTTCTGGTGGTATAATGTCGCAGTATTTTGAACCTCATGTCTTGCAAAGACATGGCATAATTGGAAATTTGTTCAGTTACCCTGAAAGACATTGCAGAAATGAAGTTTATTTAAATAATAAAGGTATTGAATCTGCAAATATAAAAATAGAAGATGTGCGACAGTACAGATCAAACGAAATTAAGAAAATAGCAGAATTATGAAAAAACAAAGTAAAACCCAACGTGACGCCGCAAGATGACGAAATGGCGCAACATAGCGCCAGTATGAATCTAATAAACAATGAAAATAAAGAGAAATATTACGGATTCGCGATAAGGAAAACAAAAGTCCCTCCCAAAACGATGCAAAAAATTCAAATATCACAGATGATTGAGCCGGTGGTTAGCAAATCAGAAATATGGTTTGTAACCCCATCTGAAATACCCGAAAATCTGCAATGCGAGGAACAGATTATATCTTATGACAAAGGAGAAGGTTTTATTTGGGTAACCAATAACGATGAAAATGATACAATACAATTAAAAAGGAGACGTGTTTAGTTCAAATCCAGGTTTTAACGGAGAATGATTTAAATAGATGGGAAAATTCTAAAAGAAACCTAGTTAACGGTATCAAAACTTCAAATAACAAATATACTTTAACTAAATCGCAATTTTTAAACAAATTTAATATGGATCATATTACAGACTTGGAACGTAAGAAAAAATTGTGCGAAATATTATGGAATTTTAAGGATGTATTCTCTACATCTAAAGATGACATCGGGCTGATACAATTTTATGAACATTCAATTTTAACGACTGGTAATCCCGTAGCAAAACAGCCATATCGTGTGCCATATAAGCACAAAGAATGGTTAAAAAATAAAATCTATGAATTAGAAAAAAAATGAAATTATACGCCCAAGTATAAGTCCGTATAGTGCACCAGTGATCTTAATACCAAAAAAGAATGGAGATCTTAGACTCGTAGTAGATTATAGAGCCCTCAACAAACAAGTAGCTAGCAATAAATTTCCTCTACCAAGAATAGATGAAATTCTTGAATCAATTTCAAGCAAAAACAAATTTTTCACTTCTTTGGACCTTACCCAAGGCTACCACCAAGTGAAAATAGCCGAAAAGGATGTCCATAAAACTGCATTTTCAGCATCCGAATATGGTTCTTATGAATACTTGGGAGTACCATTTGGGCTTAAAACAAGTTCAAGCGTGCTTTGTAGACCCCTACTGCACCTGTTAAGAGGATTAAAGAATATAATTCATTTTGTCGACGATGTTATATGCGTGGGAGAAAACACTGAACAACACTTAGCAACGTTAGCTAAGGTGTTCGAGAAGTTCAGACGAGGTAATTTAAAATGTCGGCCTGAGAGAGTAAATTTATTTCAACCTGAAATTAAATTTTTAGGAGTAGTAGTAACCCAAGGAGAGATATCCCCAGACCCTGATAAAATAAAATGTGTTGAAAACCTCAAGCCCAGAACTATGAAAGAATTAAGGGGAATCTTAGGTCTTACTGGCTACTTTAGAAAATTCGTACGCAATTATGCCCAAATTGCGAAACCCCTCACGGAATTAACTAAAGGGAACTCCCAAAATGTTACCTGGTCCCAGGAAGCTCAAACTTCCCTAGACCGACTCAAAAAGGCACTCACTTCTGAACCAATATTGGCACTCCCTGATTTCGAAAACGGAAGATTTGAGGTTACAACAGATGCTAGTTCAAAAGGCATTGGCGCAATTCTTTCGCAAATAATCCCGGTAGAAAACCCTAATCCTCTAGAGGGAACGCCTAAACAAAAACAAATAGAAAAAGTTATATGCTATTCGAGTAGAACTTTATCAAAAGGCGAAAGTAGTTATTCAGCCACAAACTTAGAATTACTATCTATTATCTACCACTTTGAGAAGTTTAGACACTATTTAATTGGTAGAAAATTTATACTACGATCAGATCAAAAAAGCTTGCAGTACATGCGCAAAATTGGAAATCCAAAGGGCAATCTAGCTAGATGAATTATGAAAATCCATGACCTAGATTATGAATTTGAACATTTAAGGGGTAAAAAAATGCAGCTTGGGACTTTTTGAGTAGATACCCAGAAAATATTCCGTCGGGAGCCGAAGAAAATGAAGTTAACGCTATCAATGCTAAGAGCAAACACAAATGTAAGAAAAACAAAGTCAAAGACACAGTAAAAGAAAATAAGATTAACTATTGTCCCTTGTCTTTGGAAAATATAAAAAGAAAGCAAAAAAAGGACGAAATGTGTGTAGCACTAATTGATTATTTTTTGAATGATGATGCGTTACTAGATAAATTCAAAACTCTTAGAAAAGAGATAGATAATTTTTATTATGATCTTGATGAAGAAATACTATGTAGAATCGTGACTGCTGAGACAAATAGAAACCAAACCTCAATAATACCTGTATTACCAGAAAACGTAATAGGGCCTGCATTTGAATATTTTCATTCAGATACAGGTGGGCATTTAGAAGTTATGAAAACGTTCCATAAGTTAAAACAGTATTTCTACGTGCCGTCTGCAATAACAAAACTTAAAGAATTTGTAAGTACATGCGAAGCATGCAACTTAAGAAAAATCCCCCCAGCTTATCCTGCTCCTCCAATGGAAAGGGTCCCGGTAGCAAAATACCCTTTCGATGTCATCTCATTTGATTTAAGTGGAACATGTGAAGCCTTATCTATTTCTAGCAGAGGCCATACTTGTATGCTATTCGTTATAAATCCTTTTTCCGGATTTGCCTTTGTAAATGCATTTACGATTCAAGTCATTTGTGCCACGAGTAGGGCATTAGCGAAATTATTTTAACAATTTGGCATTTCTAATAAAACTTTGTGTGACAACAGGATCAATTTTTTTTAGAAGTAAACAAAGGAATCAATGAATCTTCTTAATATAGAAAAAATGGTGACATCTCCGTACCACTCACAGGCTATTGGTAAAATAAAATACAGCCATAAAATATTTTTGAACGTATTAATTATTTATACGAAAGACAACAGGAGCGACTGGGATAAATTCTTACCTTATTTAACTAACGTAATCAACACTGCTTATTCCGAAACAACCAAAGACAATTCATTTTATTTACTTTTTGGTCGTGATTTTCGAATCCCGTATAATGAGATTATTGAATCTCGGCATATAATAGCTCGGAAGATTACAAACAAGAATTCATAAATAGGATGAGGAAAACTTTTAAGATAGTTAGGCAAGAGTTGGAAAAATTTAAAATAAACCAAGAGCTAGGAAACCAACCCAAAGTCAAGGGGAGTATAAGTTTCAAAGTAGGAGACTTCGTTTACCTAAAGAACGAGGCAAAAACGGAAAGAAAAAAACTTTCCAACAAGTATTCTGGACCGTACAGAATAGTCAAAAGGTAAGATAACGATTATAATTTTAAAATGGAAAACCCCGATAGTGGAAGAACTTACAAGGCGCATGTTAGCCGAATAAAAAGAGCCAAATTTCCAGAGAGATGGGTATCACATCCCTCCTCTACCGAGTCGTCAGATGCAGAAAATGAGCCCCCTAGGTCAAGATTGGCAGAGCTAAAACCCTTTAATTTCAAGCAAGACTACTTCGAGAATGACAGTGATGAGGAGAATTTTGAAGAATTTTTAGCTATGAAAAATCTAGTTATCTCAGAAAAAAATCCCTAATACCAGTAAGAATAAAAACACCAAAAAGTCAAAAAAGTTATTCATCGGGAAGCGCAGGAGATTTAGATTATACAATATCTCCAAAACCCAATTTTTCCCCGATAGAATTTCGACCCCATGTCCCCCCAAAAGATTTCCAGAGGATATGGTTTCCCCTGCAACACCAATAGAAAGGCCCCTGTTATTGCAGGAAGAATTAAACAGAGCTGTAAAAACCCCCGGTATTACTGTAAAGAAAACTCCTCCCGAAGATTTAACTAAAACAAACCTGCGAGAAGCTATGGATTTCCTAAATTTTCCCATAAAAACGAGTCAAATTACATTGCCCGGGAATAAAACTCCAAAGGATGAACAGCAAGGTCAATACCATGATATAACTGTGTCCAAGGTCAAACCTAAACAGTGGACTTCATGGAGGGAAACCCTAGTGCAAAAAATGCCCCATCCTCCTGAGGACATGGCATTGAAACAATAGAGGAACCCCGCAAAAACTCTTGATTCCTCCCAAAGCTCTCAAGAATCTTTCAAATCTCCGGAGTTGAAAACTCAAGGCAAGGACTTAGAGAATAAACCTTCTACCTCTAGAGGAGTAAAAATTTACGAAGGAAGGGCAGGTGATACCTCAAAAAGTGCCACCTCTAAAAGTTCTAATCCGGATTCGTCGGAAACTAGCTCTGAAGAGTCTGACGGCGAATCAGACAATATAGTAGCTAAAGAAATAGGGAAATCAAGACCGACCTCAGCAGCCGCACACGGGAAACAAACGAAATTAAAAGGGCAATAATTTTTTAAAAAAAAATACAAAAAGTTTTACCTTATTTCGCTAGAAATACCGAAAAAGAAAAACCGCAGGAAACAGAGGAGAAAATAGCGACACAGTCAGGTAGAACGGTTAAAAAACCCAACAGATGGAAATATTCCTAACCAATGTAAATACAAATTTCAAATCCCTTATGATAATCAACTTGTGATCCACCATAATAAATTTAAAAGTGTGCAAGTAAAGTTAACAAAGTAAATATTAATGAAAATAAAATAATACTAATATGATTGATGTCAAAACGTTGGTAATCAGGGAGAAAGGCCCAAAGGTAGGAAGCTCGTGGTCGACTGAAAACGACAAGTGGTGTTGGACCACGTTTTGTGGGAAGCCTGGGGAGCCCATGCAGCCTTTAATATGTTGTGGGCGTGCTTGCTCTTATATTTTTCATGAAAAATCGACCCATGTCCCAACCAAGACGGATATTGTCCAAAAAAAAAAATTATCAGTACAGAAGTGTATAATTATATAAGCTGTTCTGTCTTAGTACAGATTATAATTATTTTGTGCCCACACATAACGTAGGATACCAGCGTAATTACGTGCAGCAAGTTTGCTGATTCATGTGTTTTTTACTCGAGAAATATAATGTAAAAATTAAATTGTATAGCGATTATCAGCTACGCTTTAAAGTTATATCTCAACCAGTCATAGAGGTACATCACAACCAGAATTAAGCTCGGAAGTCCTAACTTTACTTTCCCAACCTATCTCATCATAAAATATTTATTCTGTTTTACGTCTATAAATCAGTTTTCTTTGGCCAATGCCACAAAATGATTACATAATAAGAAACAACGTAAGTAAAAAATGAAAGTGCCTTTGAAAAAAAAAATATATATAATAATAACAAAGCAGTATAAAAAAGAATTTTGCAGAAAAATGGGTACAATTAATGATAAATTAATTCTAGAAACAAACAATAAGATGAGGCCTAAGAATATCATCCTAATCCTCGTTGTTCACGCAGTGGCCCAAGATATTGTAAAACATGGAGTAATATTCAAGCATGAAAATTCATTGCTATATAGCCATGACGCATGGAAAATCTTTATGAAATTGGACCCCAAACCTTTCGAGACCTTGTTTCAACAAGTAACAAGACTAGAAAGAAACACGAATGAACTCAAAGAATCGACCAATTCCTGGTGGAACATACTATTGGCCGTATGTTTCGTATTCGCAACGTCCCTGACCATAAGAACCCTATTGACTTTTAATTACGGAAAAATCCTAAGACTAAGAAGACGAAAACCAAGAGAAGAACACGGGGAAACAGCTGAAATGCAGAGGTTAAACCCGGAGCCCCATGAGAACGTCTAAGCCAAGAAAAAGGGAAGACATTAGAAAACGAGTGGGTATAGAGGTCTCCACTCGTCCCTGTTATGTCTTGTTCCCTCATTGTAGTATCGTTTACGTAAAACCGTGTGGTTATGACGCTGCAACATGCGTTTCTTAAACAGCACGGACGTGCGTGAACAATGCAGGCATGAAATATGTTGTAAAATTAGACCTCAAAATTAACCATGTAGCATAAACTCTGTTTAAATGATTATTTTAAATCTAATTTAAAATTAACTAAGTGTTGAAAGAAGTTAAAATAAAGTGTATGTAGTAGTGTATATTAGAAAGTATAATAAGAGACCACACTTAAAGTTGAAGAATTAATATTTTATGACATCGTTAGGCTCAAACAACTTAGAAGAAACTTCTATGTATTGAATTTCCCAATGGGAATCATTTCGTTTCATTATAACCGAATTAATACGTGACTTATTTGTACTATAAATATTTACTTTAAAGAACGTGTGATTCTGCCTCGTTATTTATATTACAGGAAGTGGATGGACAAATTGGATATTGAGCATTACAATGAGTTGCCCAGCACAGATACAACCTAGTAGCATCTATTTTCATCATATCTCAACCAACGAAGAGTACTCACCATAGACACCAGGAAATTTTCATCCCAGCTTCGTCTACGAAAACAACAGTTACCTTTGATCGTTGTTTCTTCGACCATGAACCATACTACGTATCAGGTAACTTTATATTTGAATCTCAGTATCCAGTGCCTTATCGAACTATATAATCAAATAATTGCAGAGAACCCCATCGGTCAGTACAAGATATAAACAAATAGATATCGCCTTTGATACTCATTATGGACCCCAGAATCATTTGACTGTATAGTGATGATATTTAAAGTTAAATGATATTTAACGATATTTGAAGTTAAATGATATTTAAAGATATTTGAAGATATTTGAAGTTGAAGTTAAAGACAATTTGAAGTTTAACTCTGAGAATCCCATCGATCAGTAGAAGATAAACTATGTTTAATGAAGTTTGAAGTTAAACGACATTTGAAAATGTTTGAAGTTGAATTTAAAGACAATATGTTAAAAGAGTCACTATAGTTTGATGACAACCCGTTCCAAATCCAAACTTCAATTACCCCGTGATTAACCTAGGAATCACCGCAAAGGCTAATCGACGCAAGCCATGAGCTAACAATTTTATAAAAGGCACAAATGAACAATTTTAAGCGAGAATACATTCTCTATGTGCCTCAAAATATCCTAAGAAGGATATGCTGAGAAGAAAATAAACGCACACCCAGCGTTCGACCCCATAATGATAAGGCACCCTATGAACTATCAAAAAAAAGGCAGGTGAGAATGAACCCTGATAGCATATGCCAACACCTGTAGTGGGAATCATCATTTTCCAGTTGACAATTAGAGAAAACTTGTCGTCTGAACACAATCAGGCTCGAACTGTTCCATGAAGAAACCATAACGTAAATGCTTCAAAATTTTTGCCAAGACAAAAGGAGTGAAGGACAATAATTTGCGACAGAAGGATGGAGTACACTAAGGACTCGAAGGAGATGAAATAGATGTGAATTTACGTATGTTACTTCCTAATAATTTTGATAACTCAAAAATCCTAATAGTGAAAGTGTTTTAATATTACCAGTGAATATGGTAAACCCAATATTGTTTGTTATAAATCATTCATGTATGTACCGCTAGACGTTCAAGTAGAATTAGGTGTAGTATTATCATGTCATTCATTTAACGTAGCGTAGATAGGATGTAGCATGCCATATAGACAGCAAAATAAAAAAAAAGCCTTGTAAAAAATTGAAAAAAAATCTTTAGTATAGTAGCTAGCCTAGAACCATGAATAATCTTAGTCTGGAAGACAAATTTTAGATAGGGATATAGAATAAAATAAGAAAAGTAATAGAGAAAATTTTTAGCACTCCTGATTAGGCCATAACATAAATATAAAATAATTATGTAGAAGAAACAGTTAATAAATGGTGAAAATTTTAAAAGCCCAAAGGCAAGCAATTACTAATGACGGGGCGTCATTAATTGATGGGAAGGGTAATATGTACCATGAGTAAAATGCGATGTATTTAAAATACCAAAATAAAGTTCCTTCTTTCTAAAGATAATTCCGATTTCCTATATTTAAATTAAACCTAGTTTAAAAAAATGAAGTCCTTAATCAGCAAAGAGAAAAAGTGCAGTCATCCCCAGACAAAGAACGGCAGTATCCAGGCTTTAGATTTCACTAAGAGAGTGATTAATAAAAATTATTCTACGTATAATATTTCTTAGGACGTTTAAACGATAGGAGTCGTGTGAACGTCTAAATCATGAAAAATAGTTCAGAAAGATTATTGGACGACGGGTTTACATCCCTGGTCCACTCGAGCCAATGGTGAGCCAGTTCTCATGGCGCAGGACAGAAGAGCTTTGTTTGATAGTGGAGTAGAAGTGCTTTTGGAGATTATTCGTAAATCAGAGTCAAAACCACTCAGGCAAAATTCTTATATTCTTCCATCGTTGTAATCGTTATAATCATTTTGAAGCGAGCTATTGCCGTACCCCCGATTATGTCAGTTTTATTGATATTTGGCCTTTTTATCTGTGTTTATTTCAATTTAGGTGTTCGCATCGAATATGTGAGTTGATAATTATTTTGTTTGCATCCTGGATAAACGCTCTCAGGAAATTAGATTTCCAGATTGCTAGAGAAAAAAAGGGGCCACATTTGCACGTCTATATATTCTACTTTCTCCCATTAATTGTGGGCGGTGCTAGCCTAGTGGACACAATCTCTAGCGCTATAAGCGGCGCTATCGGAGTACCTATGAAGTGTAAGTTCACAGTTTAAGGTATAATTTTAGACTTGACGCGATCAACCTTCATTACCGCTATCAGGACGGCCAGAAAGCTTTTATTGCTACAAAGAAAATTTTTATTGCTACACTACCACGCTCATTTTTTTACCTATGTTAACTGATCAAAATTTTGAGATTGCCATTTTGTTCAGCATGGTTGAAAATATGATAAAAATGCCCTTCAGGATGACTTAATCCCCCGAAGTCTCCGGGGGGAGGGTTGAAAGTTATGAACTTTGCCCAATATTAACATATAGCACTGGTTATTAGGAAGTATACAGACGTTTTCAGGGGGATTTTTTCTGGTAGCAGGGGGTTGGGTCGGTTGGGGGTTATGTGGGAGGATCTTTCCACGAAGGAAGTTTTCATGGGGGAAGGGACATTGCTATGAAGGGGGCGCCGGATTTCCCAGCATTATTTAAAAAAAAGATCAGAAATCAAATATAAAAAAAAACAAGTTTTCCAACTTAAAATAAGGAGTAACATCAAAACTTAAAACGAACAGAAAATATTACGTGTATGATTGGGTTCATCCCCTAGTCAGTACCTCGCTCTTAAGCCATAGATTTTTTAGTACTTTCATAAGAGCTATTTATTCTAAATAACGGCTTTTGTGATTAAGGGGTCATTTTTAAAGAATTGGAACAAAATTACAACTTTAGCTTAAAGAGCGAGGTATTGACTAGTAGGCGAGCGCCCTAATATACGTATTAAAAATATAAGAATATAGAATTTCGCTACGTAAGTTAATTCGTAAGTTACATGTATTTATTACTAATAAAACGTTCGTAAATAAAATTAAACAAGTTTCGAGAAAGCAATTAAATCAAATAAAATTAAAATTAATGTTAAAGTTCTATTTTAATTATTCATGTAGCCTACGGTGAGTCAAAATCAAAACCTGCATCAATTCTAAAACGTTCAAAAATTAAGTAAAAAAAAAGTTTTTTTTAATGAAAGTAAGGAACGACGTTTAAACTTAAACCGAGCAGAAATTATGCCGTATATGAAAGGGGCTGTTCCCTCCTCAACGCCTTGCTCTTTACTGTAAAGTTTGACTTTCTCACAACTCTATTTTTTTTAAACAATAAAAAACTCCGATCCCTTTTACTTATGAAAAGGGCAATAGAACATCAGGTGTTCTATTGCCTTTTTCATGAGTAAAAGGGATCAGAAGGCAGTCGCTTCCCCCTCCACGTCGTATTTTCCACAAATGCATCCGATAGGAATTTTGAGATAGCCGTTTGTTCAAAAATAGTCCAAAGATTATATAACAAGACCCTCGGGGTTGACACAATCCCCCAGAGTCTAGGGGTAAGGGTCGTAATCTATGACCCAGGGAAATATAAGGTGTTTATGAAAGGGGAGGTCGTTTGAAATGTAGAAGTGGCTCATTCGATTGGTAATGTATAGTTTTAGTTCCCTTTTAAGAGTCAAACATTATGGAGATAAACTAGCCCCCCTCCCTGACATCCTCTTTTCCTGGAACGCATTCAATTAAAATTATGAGAGCCATTTTGTTACCAATAGTTCAAAAATCGTATAATAATATCTTTAGGGTGGACACAATTCCCCAGAACCCATCGGCAAGAGTTTTAAGTTATGCCCAGGGGTATATAAGGTTTTTCTTATAAAAATAGCAATTAAAATTTCATCCAATTTCCAAAAGCTTTTTCTGAGTTTTTTCTTTTTTAATTTCAAACGTGAAATGAAGAGTTATGGTCTAGTTTACTTAAGTTTGCATTAACCGTAGAAGAATCCTTAAAATTTCTTTTGAGGCTTCAACGGGAAAGTGAACGCAAAAAAAGGTATTATTGTGTAAAAAACACAAGACAAGTTTGTTCTAAAATAAGATTAATAACTGATAATTAATATCTTACTTCGCATACGAATTGGCGCGAAAAATAAGCCAATTCGCAAAAATGTTTTAGTCAACAACTACTTTTAAATAGTCCAAGTAAGTAAGAAACTAGTACCAAACTTAGTAGTTGGCTATAAAAAAGACAAGAAAATAAGCTATAAAATAGGAATTAGAATTTAATCCAATTTTCAAAAGCTTTTTCCGAGTTTCTCCTTCCTTAATTTCAAGTTTGAAATCAAGAGTTCTGGTCTAGTTTAATTAAATTCACTTTAACCGTACAAGAAAGGATTAGAATGGATTTTGAGTCTTCAACAGGAAAGTGAACTCAAAACAGAAATTTGGTTAATAACAATTTTGTATATATGATAAAATGGCGTGAACACACTGAAGCTTTCTGATGAAAGACTTTGACAATAAAAGTAGTAAACTATCGTAGACAATTAAAATATCTCAGAAGGGCTTTTGAGTTATTCTTTAAATGTCACCCTGCAGAAACGTACTGGGCTTATAAAGAGAAAAAAAAACTATAAATATGTTTTTTTTTTCACATTTTTCATGTATGAAAAAAAATTAAGAAATTGAAAACCCTATTTTCAAAAGCTTTTTTCAAGTTTTTCGTTCTTTAGTTTCAAGCTCGAAAATGATTTTTTCGCTCCGGCCTAGTTTACTTAAATTTACTTTAACTTTAGAAGTTAGGCTTAGAAAGGCTTTTGAGCCTACATTAGGAAAGTAAACGCAAAATAAATATTTATGTTAATAGCGGTTTTTCATATATTAAACAGTTGGTGGTAACGAAATCTAAGTAAGGAGCGACCCGAGTCAACAGTAACCGAAACTCTAAAAACCGGAATTTTGATACCAATAGATACATCAATAGAATCATATTTTTATGCTTAATTCAAAATTTATAAGGTTCATTAAGTTTAGTCATACTCATCAAAAGTTAAGTGCCAGAAAAAATTTGCTTTATTTTTTGAAAAAAGGGAAAATAACCCCTAAGTAATAGAACTTTAATGAAAATTATAACATAAGATTCAGCGTATCAGAGAACCCTACTATAGAAGTTTCAAGTTCCTATATGCAAAAATGTGGAATTTTGTATTTTTTGTCAGAAAAAAGATAATGGATGTGTGTTTATTTGTTTGTTTTTTGGTTTCTTTTTACCAGGGGTGATCGTATAGATCCAGTAGTCCTAGAATATCATGAGAGGGCTCATTTGAACAGAAATTAGAACTCATAGTGTCCTTTTTAAGTGACCAAAAAAATTGGAGGCAACTTGGCCCCCTCCCACGCTCATTTTTTTCCCGAAGTCACCCAATCCAAATTTTTAGCTAACCATTTTGTTCAACATAGTCGAAAATTTAATAAATATGTCTTTGAGGATGACTTAATCCCCCACAGTTCCCGGGGAAAGGACTGCAAGTTTATAACTTTGCCCGTTGTTTACATATAGTATTGGTTAATGGGAAGTATACAGACGTTTCAGGAGGGATTCTTTTTGTGGGGGGGGGGTCAGAGGAAATGGTTGCAGGGAAGGATCTTTCCATGGAGGATATTTCCTTGGGGAAGGGACATTTCTATGATGGGGGTGTCGGATTTACCAGAGTTATTTGAAAAACAATCAGAAGTTAAATAAAAAAACCATGGATTTTTTCAAAGAAAAGTAAGGAGCGACAATAAAACTTAAAACGAACAGAAATTATTACTTAAATGAGGGGGTTCGCCCCCTAGTCAATACCTCACTCTTTACGCTAAAGCTTTTTTAGCACTCTCAAAAGAGTTATCTATTCTAATTCACCGGCCTTTGTGGTTCAGGGGCTTGTGATTCAACCCCAATTTGAACTTTAGTGTAAAGAGCGAGGTATTGACTTGGGGGCAAACTGCCTAATATACATGATAAAAACATACAAATATAGAAGTTCGCTACGCAAGTTAATTCATAAGTTACGTCAGAACAAGATTTCGAGAAAGCCATTTAGCCAAAAAAAGTAAAATTAATATGGAAATTTCGTTTCGATTATTCATGTACAGTGAGCCAAAATCAAAGCTGCATTATTTCAAAAACGTTCAGAAATTAAATTAAAAAAAAAAGTTTTTTAACTGAAAGTAAGGAGCGACATCATAACTTAAAACGAAGAGAAATTATTCCGTATATGAAAGGGGCTGTCCCCTCCTTAACGCCCCGCTCTTTACGCTAGGGTTTGACTCTTTCACACAATTTTATTTTTCAAAACATTAAAAAATTTAGCGTAAAGAGCGAGGCGTTGAGGAGGGGACAGCCCCTTTCATATACGGAATAATTTCTGTTCGTTTTAATTTTTAATGTCGCTCCTTACTTTCGGTAAAAGGAACTTGTTTTTTTTTTAATTTAATATTGAAAAAGTCTCAAAAACATTTAAGTTCTCTCATGAAAGACTTTTAAAGCTACAAAAAACTGACAATAAGACTGACAATACATGAAAGACAATAAAGCTATTAAACTATCTTAGATAATTAGAATACCTTAGAATTGAGTTTTGAGTCTTTCTTTAAATTTTATCCTTCAGAAACTTACCCCCCTCCCCCGCACACATCGTATTTTGGTGAAACTTTTAAGTATAAGGGTATTAAGGTGAAACTCTTAGGGAACGTTTAGCAGGAGTTACAATTAAACGAAAAAATTGTATGGGTGCAGGTTTTCAAAGAGCATATAAGCAATATCATAGGTAGCACAACTCCATACTAGAAATATTATTGAAACTTGTAAAGGAGCAAATCCGATTCAAGATTAAAAGTTCTAGTGCCCTTTTTAAGAGCAAAAAGAGATTGGAGGGCAAGCAGCTTTTCTCTCAAGCCCATTCATGTTCCAGACGCATCCAGTCAAAATTTTGAGACAACCATTTTGTTCTGCATAGTAGAACAGTCCAACAACTATGTCTTCTAGGATATGGGGCACGTCAACCTCCTACAACAATTATGCTTTAAAACTAAATTTTATTTTAAACTAAATCAAAATGTACTCCTCAGACATCCTCTTGCAAGTGCAGGTGTATTTAACTACTCATGCTTGTCATTCTCTAATCATATTTCTTACATCATAGCAATAAATTCGAGATAAATAGCTATGATTAACCGTGTGAATTGTTTTTTTCCTCTGGAGATCCTAGTTACCCTCTGTATTCCTTTATTTTTCCTTACTTTTCTTATTGCGGATCAGTTTGGGGAAATACAAATCGCTCCTTCACTAAAAAACTAAACATTGCCCGAAACCGTGCCATTAAAGCAGTTTTTCGGCTTCCCCGTCTATATCCAGCCCGTGATTTGTACTCAGATGTTAGTATAGCTCCACTAAATCAAATCATAAATAAAATTAAGCTTATCGCTTGCTTACTCAAGTTTCCGCAACAATCTTTCTCCTCAACTACTAACCTTTTATAATGTTAAAAATTCGGAAGCCCACTGTCTCCGTTCATCTTTTAGAGTCTTTGTAATCCCTAAATATATTTTTAGTGCTGATCAGCTATCTCCCATTTACAAATCTATTATTCAATGCAACAAAATACCCTCAAGTGTTGAACTAGCCATAACTTTCCGCACGCTCTACAATACTGTAACAAAACTTGATAATATAATTTAATCTTTCAACTCTCAACCACTTTGCTTCAATTACCAATGTTTTATTGTTCTTTCTTTCTTTTTTTTTTTCTTATCCAATTTCAGTGTCACTTAATTTTTTTTGTTATGGTCCTTAACAAGGTATCTTCTAGGATCTTTACTGTTATTGATTTTATGTTTTATTTTTAATTCGAATAAATTTATTGAATTGATAGATTGATAACCAACCGTTTCCAAGCCTTGCCTTTCCAAGACCATAACATAATTTGCGCTTTACTGAAAAGAAAATACATTTTAAATGTATTCAGTTTATTACTTTCATAAATAAAAAAAAATATCAAAACTGTAAGGATTACATATTAACATATGTCAATTAAACTGGCAATCCACGGTTGTTTTTTTTTCAGTAAACGCAAATTATGTACGGTCTTCAGAAGGCATGGGGGTTATCAGCCCTACTCATGTTAATTCCTGCTTGTCTTGAGTTTGACTCCGCTACTTATTGTAATGTCTGTTCATTTTGAGTTTCATTTACTTTTTGATAGTGGTTTGGGGTAGTTTCACGCTTGGAAAAGAATTTGACTTTAGCATATATTCCTTTTTTTTTGCTGTCACAAGGCCGTGGAGGTATTTCGTATAGGTTTTTGCAACATGCTTCTCACATGGTTCTTTTTCAATAAACGAGCCATGCGAAACGCTTTGCTTAGGCTAAAAAAAAAAAAAAAAAAAAAAAAAAAAAAAAAAACGCCAGAATCTCCGTCACCAATGTACCGAAGTTATTGTAACCCCTGTACCTCTTCACTAATGCGAAAACCTTCAACAAGAATGCCTGTCTCCATACTTTTAGACGGACCCTTATAGTTCATGAAGCATACATGACTGACGGAATTTTCCCCTTTTTTCACAGCTCTGAAGCAAATATAACAATAATTATTCTTTATCCCCACATTTAATAGTTTTTTAGTGAAAGCGTCAATAATGACCCCTACACATCCTTTGGCTGTGTAGTCATGGCTCTTGCTGCGTTTGTTCCATCCCCCGTCGCACACTACTGTAGTGCAATAGGAATTATTCAGAAACCTGTCTTCGTGAACTGCCATTTTCAGTGACTCCTCTCCGTTCTGCTGTAAAAATTTCCGTCAACGTTTCCATCCATACCGTGCCAACTGCCAATTCAGTTTTCATGAAAGTCTGAGCAATTCAATTCAGAGTTTGCTAAACACCCAAATAGATTAAAAACCTTCACCCCCCCCCCGAGTCCACTTACGATGTGTATGCCTTTGTCTATTATCGCTTTTACACGATTTTTCTTGTTCCTTATACACGACATGGAATATACTCTTTTAGACGTAATCTAAATAATATATCTAAAAGATTCAGATATAATCTAAATAAATTCAGTAATGACCTTATAAAAAAAACTATGTTGATCAATTTAAGAATCATTCATTATTAAAATAAAAAATAATAGACGCGACTGAGACCGGATCAGATGGCAATGTTTTTTTTTTACAAATGAAATAACGAACTGTTACAGAAGAATGAAGAGAGCGGGAAAGAAAGAGAAGAAAAGAGAGAAAGAATGTGGAGAGAGAGAGAGAAAGAGTTTGATAACTAGCCAAAGAGATTTAGAGCCCCACCCACCAAATTCCGACGCGTATGCCTTTGTCTGTTATCACTTTTACACGATCTTTCTTGTTCCATATACTATATTTGGATATGATCTTTACGCTTTTTAATGTATCTCGTTGCTTCTGCCAAATCGGTATTGAAAGCCATCTCTTATGAGCCCCGGGCCTCCTCCTTCAAGATTTTTCTGGCGCCCTCATTTCGCTTTTGCTGTTTTTTTTTAAATAAACGTGCTAATTCGGTGAATTATTGGTATTCCTGTGAAATTGACCCCCCCCTCTCCCTCAAGAAAAAAATGCTCTAGATCTGACTTTGCCATCAGTTGGCTTAGTACAGGGTAGGAACTTAATTTTTTCAGACCCATTACCCCTCTCCCACCCTCTCTGGTAGTAGTATTTTAGTAATACGTTTGACAAGAAAGTTCCCCATATTGCAACAGATTCAGAATTTCCACACTTGTTCAATGAAATTTATAATATAAAATAATATATGTAGCATATTCTTATGTTAATATTCTACATGTCGTTATTTCAATAGCAATATTTTATGCATTACTTTGTTCTGTTACCATTATTTTTATTGTACGCTAGCAGGTCAAGCGTTTAGAGTGTTTAATAAGAAGTCAGAGATGTAAGAAAACGAATTTTAGACATAGATAAAATTAGCAGGTTCATATAAGTTATATTAGAGTCTGAGATATGTTAACAGGGATTTTACCGAAGTCTGAGAGAGATTAAATGATCAAATATTTAAAAAATAATCAGATGTGAAAAATGCAAACACTTGCTCAAGCAAACACAGGCATAGTGAGAAATAGAGACAAAATAAACACCTACAATCACACAGTCAGACACGGAGAACATGCAAACATCCACTCAGACATAATAAGACATAATACGATTAAATTGTGGTTCTTAAAATGTTCCATTGACTGGATTTTGATGGAAAAATAATATATAAATCTAATTTAGGCTATAATGGTTCTCGCTGAATACGCCTTATTAGGTTTAAGCAAGACTTGTAATTAAAATTTTTTATATTTAATTCCAATGAAGTCTTGTGAAGAGACCAGACCAACATGTTTGCAAAGTTGGAGGTCAGTTCCTGTAGAATGTTAAAGAACTTTTCTTTCATAAACTTTTTGGTCTATGAATACATATTTTGTGTTTTATACCATATCCAGCCTCATAAACATTACACATTGTTAAAGGATAAGAAACAGTTCATTTGATTCTTTCTTCTGAACTAAATGCCATTATAATTTTTGTTTACTTCTCTATGTTAAGAGACTTTATATTTATGAGATTTTTAGTGTCATTTCCGGCTTAACTCATCCAATCCCCTCTCCCCTACTGTACTTATGTAGCCCTAGATCAGCATTACTGAAGTTTATTTTATTGAGGCTAACTACGAGATTTTAAAAATATTTGCACCCATTGTTTGATAAGAAAAATTTTGATTAAAAGCTCTAAAATTATAGAACTCAATTAATTTCTCACTCAGTTTGTGCAAAAAAAAAAAAAATAATTATGCCAGATTATAACAAAAACTCGAACCTGGCTGTGGCAACACATTACGAGGCTAATACAAGGTCCTTATTAGTCAAAGAGCGTCGTTAATCAAATACAATACAAATACAACAAGTAACTGAAAAATTAGTAGAATAGACAGCCAATGAGCTTAAAGAATACCTAGCTAACATTTTACAAACTTTCCTCTCTCTCTCTCTCAGAAAACCATCCAATCCCTGAAACTTAAAAATATTAAATCCCGAAAATTTCACTGAAGAAAATAATCGAAAAAAATACAAAAAATTAATAAACTAGAGCTTCTCCCACTGATATTTAAAACAATCTAATAAAAGCATTCCCCAACGAACTATCACTACCCCTTCTTAGTATTTTTAATGATATTAGTAATTCCAAATCATTAACTAAGATGATCTGTTTCTTCATTTTTAATTTTAACACAAGAAGAAAGATTGTTCGACAAATTTTTGAAGTAAAATTGGCAATACAATTCTTAAAATAGAATTTACGGTCGAAAAAATTTTCTGGGACTTGAAACTGATTTTGATTTTAGATATAAACCTCTGTGTTTTGTAGTTGGTGGGTGCTTTTTCAGGAAGAACTGCTCTTGATCAAAATCCAATTTTTTTTAAAGCCAATGTGCACTGCAAATATAAAAGCTGCTGCATTAATAATTTCACTGCTAACTTAATTAAAGGGAGACGGCATCTATTTTACTTTTTTTCCTAAGGTGACGCAAATAGCAGGCTGATGTTCCAACTAAAAGTTTGTTTTGGTTTTGAAATTAGCAAAATACCATCTTGATTTTAAATCAACCAGAACACCAACCCGCATACCTGACCTGAAACCAAAATTTTGGGAAAACCTTCAAAGCCCCCCCCCCCCAGGAAAATTTCTTAACTTTAAAGGACAAAAAACTGAGAAATTTTGTAGCCGATTCATTTTTAAAATTGTCCTATTTATTTTTAAAGACAATAAACACAAATTAGCCCGAATATTCTCGAATCCTTTTAATAAATTTGTCATGCAGCAGCCCTATTAATATTCAGTATATTATTATACCAAGTGAAACTAAAACTGGTGTGTTCAGAAAAGCGGACACCCTATCTCTTCTACGGAACTTTTAATATGGTATTTAAAGTAAATATAAATTATTTTGAAAAGACAAGTTTTTCGAAGTAAAGTCAAGCTATCATCTGTCAAACTCGCTTGTACTAATGCTTTTGTTATTTTTAGTCAAAACCTTAGTTTTGTCAATATATTCATTCCATTTTTTTTATTTTAGGCCATATTTACAGTATATATTTATTATATCATAGTTAAGCTGTTTAATCTCACTCCCTGTCTTATTAGCACAAATATCAAGGAGGCTTTAAGATTGTATCAATACAGTCGAGAACTCTAGATATGATATCAAAAAGGATGATGCCTTATATTAAAATTCATATTTATTAATTCTAAAATTATTGGCAACGTGCCATTTCCCCACACTGTCTCGAACTATAATTTTACTGTTTTATTTTGTATCTCAAATTAAACGTAGAATCTGGCATCAATTCATTGAGTTAATATATTAAGAAAACTATGATCTTTCTGTAAATACTTTATTTACTGTATTCCTATATTACTATATTTACTTTACATTATTATAAATACTTTATGTCATATTTAAATGTAAATACTAATTCATTTCTTCTCATATGTACAATCTGCAGAATCAAGGAGAATTTTGGAAATCATGTTGTACCTTATTCACTATAATGAGAATTCGAGTAAACGAGATTCTAGTTAAATTTTCTAGGTTTGACCTTTCGTAAGCAAAAACTAAAAAATACTGAAAAAAGGTCTTGCAAAATTTGATTAAAACATGAAAAACAAAAATCAGAAAGAAACATCTTGCGTAATTTAATTCCAGCTAACTGGCTATATTGCTGAAAACAAAAGTGAATGCAAAATCCTAGCTTAAAACATATAAAGAACAAAAATGGATGGAGCTCTACGAGATATTGGGTCCAAGAAAAGATAAAAAGGGGAAGAGGAATATTATTTTCTTTAATTTTGGGTATTTAAGTATTTAGTGGATTTAAATTTACTTCAATTGTTGATATGCTAGTCGTGATTTTTGCTATTAGAAAAATAGTGTTTGTAGTAACAGTGTTCTTTCTTTCAGTTAAAAGTTTTTGGACAGAATTTTTTATTATTATTTATGCAGCTGTAGCAGTGGTACCTTATGGTGGCTCATTGATACTGCACAGTTTATTGTATATTTTAAATGAGTATTCTTTTTACATTGGAAGGACAAACGCATCATATTTTTCTGAAAAAGTTGAAGAGGAAATATTCGAAGAAAGTGTGTGCAAATGATAAAGTCATCGTTGCGTTGAATGCTGACAGAGACGAATATTTGAACAATGAAACAAGTAATAGTGGGAATCTCATTGGAAATGTATGTCTGTGTTGTCATGACAGTGAGAGATTAAATTCATTTGGAATACCAAAATCCTTCTACTTTGCTGATGGTGGATTTGCGAGTTTGAGATATCCAGAAAAGATATCACTAAAAGGGAATGCCAACATAAAAACAATATTTGATAAAGAGGGGCAGCTTCTAGCTAATGGTTCTGGTAACATGTTACCCGTTGATAAGGTCCTATCGTCATCTTTCCCGTATTAGTATTCAAATGAAAGCAAAGGGAAAAAGAAAAGTCTACTGCTACACTAATATCATAAACAATATTTTATCGACGGGCCAGAACTTTTACCTGTGTAAAAACCATATGATAATAGACAGTGAAATCTACTGATGATATACCAAGGGATATATGGTAGTCAATGAACATAATAATATCAAAGACGAAACACATATTGAACCTGTAGCTGACACCACAATGAAAATTGAGAATGACTCAAAATGGATTAATGATTATTCTACTGATTATGAAGTAATAAAACAGAACACCTGCACTATCAAGCGAGAACATGATGAATTATCTTATGCAACAGATTCAGAATTTCCACACTTGTTCAATGAAATTAATAGTATATAATATTATATGTAACATATTCTTATGTTAATATTCTACATGTCGTTATTTCAATAGCAATATTTTATGCATTACTTTGTTCTGTTACCATTATTTTTATTGTACGCTAGCAGGTCTAACGTTTTGAGTGTTTAATAAGAAGTCAGAGATGTAAGAAAACGAATTTTTAGACATAGATACAATTAGCGGGTTCATATAAGTTATACTAGAGTCTGAGATATGTTAACAGGGATTTTAACGAAGTCTGAGAGAGATTAAATGATCAAATATTTAAAAAAAATCAGATGTGAAAAATGCAAACACTTGCTCAGGCAAACACAGGCATGGTGAGAAATAGAGACAAAATAAACACCTACAATTACACAGAGTCAGACACGGAAAACATGCAAACATCCACTCAGACACATAAGCATTGTGAGAGAGAGAGAGAGACTAAAAAACGTCTACAAACACATAGAGGCAGACACGGAAACATGCCAACACCCGGTCAGACACACAGACTTAGTGAGAGAGAGAGAGAGAGAGAGAGAGAGAGAGAGAGAGAGAGAGAGAGAGAGAGACAGAGAGAGAGAGAGAGAGAGAGAGAGAGAGAGAGAGAGAGAGAGAGAGAGAGAGAGAGAGAGAGAGAGAGAGAGAGAGAGAGAGAGAGAGAGAGAGAGAGAGAGAGAGAGAGAGAGAGAGAGAGAGAGAGAGAGAGAGAGAGAGAGAGAGAGAGAGAGAGAGAGAGAGAGAGAGAGAGAGAGAGAGAGAGAGAGAGAGAGAGAGAGAGAGAGAGAGAGAGAGAGAGAGAGAGAGAGAGAGAGAGAGAGAGAGAGAGAGAGAGAGAGAGAGAGAGAGAGAGAGAGAGAGAGAGAGAGAGAGAGAGAGAGAGAGAGAGAGAAAGAGAAAGAGAGAGAGAGAGAGAGAGAGAGTGAGAGAGAGAGAAGGAGAGAAAGAGAGAGAGAGAGAGAGAGAGAGAGAGAAACATCTATAATCACAAAGAGTCAAACACGGAAACATGCAAACACCCCCTCAGTCACACAGGCATAGTGAGAGAGAGAGAGAGGCAAACACACCTAAAATCAAACAGAGTTTGAAAAGGAAACATCTGCTCAGAGACACAGACATAGTGAGAAAGAGATAGAGAGAGAGAGAGAGAGAGAAAGAAAGACAAAAACCCCTACAATCACAAACAGTCAGTGTTCGTGGTGATAGCTACCTATCTTATACAGGTAGGCCACGATGCCATCAGTGTTATAGTGGTAAGCTACAACGCCACTGGCGTGGTAATATACGAGTGTCACCACTGATTGGAGGGGAAAGCCCCGACCCCAAATTATAATGTAATGCCCACATCTACCACACTTTTTCTGCAAATGTCGGGTTTGGTACTACCCTATTTACAGTATAACCTGTCCCAGGGTATGATAACGCAATCGAGGGTTCAAATGGCCACGTTCTAAAGCAAAATGTACCCTCCCTGGGGTCACCACTATAAATCTCTAACTCTCTCCTTGGAGGTAACAAACCCTCCTGTCAATATAATAATGACGGTATCTCGTAACTCTATTCCTACCCTGCCTGGGTTCCAGGAAAATTAGTAGACGGTTTGTAGAAAATATCTTCCAAACGGTCACAATAAACACATCTATAAATTCCCGTTACAGACTCCCTATACGGGGTCTCAAAGTAGACTAATTCAAAAATAATAATCTTTACAGCAATGTTCATAGGGATGGACCTTCGCTTGGCCCAGCCAATCATCTCAATCCCCATTCAAAACCCATTCTACTTTCCTATCTTTATCTTTCAATGACTCCAAACCAGGAAGTTCCAGATAGAATTTAGTTCAAAGCTTACTTATTGCAAAACCACTATAGCTTAGCAATAAGACTTTTAAATTGTCATTATAAATAATACTATAGGCAAATCCAAGCGAATGTAATTACTGAAGAAAAACAGGTCATTTATCTGAAACCAAAAGAAACAGGGGTGAAACCCCAACACCTCCCCCCGTAATATAAATGGCCGCCCACGCGCTACCTTGGTCCACCCTTACAAACATAAACACATAACTTCAACTTTACAAAATCCATTGGCCTCTCTCTTCCACCAGTGTCTGTGCTACTACATCCACCGCTTAGCTCTGGATCGGTCGTCATCAACACGTCTCTACTGTAGGACCACCATGGTCTAAATCGTATAGCGTCCGTATTAGGTTTTGAAAGTTGAAGTCCCCAAGATTCGCAGACAATGATTGTGCACAGCACAATCAAAAACAAAAAAAATTTCTCGCTCTCACGAGATTACATTTGAGAGGAGCAGAGAATCAGTTTCTGGTACATATTTGATCAGGCCAGCCATCATGAAAAATTGGCTTAATTAGCCTTTTAATTTCGATCTGTGGAAACAACCCCAGATCTCAATAAAAAAGTAAATTGCCCCTTGGCATAATTTCAAATAATCTAAGGCCGAAAATGCAAAGGCCTGTGAAAACGATAAGGGTACTGGAAATGAAGTAAAATTCTGAGCGAACCATGAATCGCCTTTTTTCTGGGTTTTATCCCATGGGATAGTTAAATGAAGAATATGCGTTGATGCTAATTGAAGATGAAACTTAAATACATCTCCCACTGAATACCATTTTCCGGCAGTAATTGTCGGTTCCCATGAAGAGTAAAAAATATGAATAGGGTTACTGGACAAAGGTTTGGGTGAAATTTGAAGTGACTGGGAGAGGGTATTCCCCAAGGACTCAAGATCAGAGTGAGGCAAAATCTCGGTAAAGGGATCACAACTTGCCCGCCAGTTGTGCATTGAGGAAAAGAGCTATATTTCCTGACTTCCTGCTGGGGATCTTCCCCAAGGGATTCCTCCCTCTCATAAAGGATCGACATATCTTTTGAGTTGTTAATACCAATCTCAGATTCCTTTCCAAGTTTTTCCAATCCGACTCGACATTCCATATCTCCCAACTTTCCCCCAACCCGTTGTAGGTCATTCATCTCTTCTTTGTAACCATCTTGTTTTATTCCCCATGGGTCTTGGACCTCTTTTTCCCCCCTATTATTTATGTTATCGAGGCACAGCCCATCCAACATTTTTTTAATCTTCTGCCATTTCAGGCTGAATCTCCACATTTTGTCTCTTTATTGCATTTATTTGTTCTTTTTCACTTTTCTCAATTTTGTCATTTGCGCAAAATAATAAATCATCGTAAAATCTGATTTGAACTCCAGTGTCCACCATCTTTGACTGCATTACTTCGTTGTAGCTCCGTTTAATATCTCTTTTCTCTCTTTTAGTCTTCTTTATTCTTACCACAGAAACAAATATTTCGTCATCAAATGGGAACTGAACTCTGACATTTTTATTTTCATTTTCTACTAAACCTTCTCGAAATTTCCGAGGAAAAGCGCGTACAATAAATTTCGTCTCTTTTTTCTTTGGTACAATCAGTGTTTCATTTTGGCCTGTACTTGTTAGCGTCTCATTTTCATTATAAGTGTTCTCAAGTTTTCAATTTTCTGCAAAGATAACTCCAAAGTTCTCCTCCTAGTAAAACATCCACTGCTAGCATAGTTACTAAGCCTACTTATAACGTTTTTCTCAGGACCGTACCGTCCTTCTATGCAATTTCTATTCTTACCCAAGCAGACGAGCATTGGTTCTTATCTCCATAATAACACACTGTTGTAATATTATTTTTATGATCTATTTTCGTCTTTTTAATTAGGTCCATTCGCACAAAAGTTTGCTCACTCCCTAAGTCAATTACTATTTCGGTGAATTTTCCATTTAATTTTCCTTCTATTTTATGTGATTTCACAAGCTCGTCAATGTTTCCTTCATTATGGGCTATAGCCCAATTTGTTCTGTTATAGGTCACTTTCTCATCTCTATTATGGCAATATTTATAAAAAAGGCTCTGAGGAATCAAATTTTACTAGATTAATAAACATTTTGAGTATCAAGCATTTCATCTTTCCGACAGGGCGGCGCAGCCTCCCAATTTGTTTTATGGGCCGGTCCACCTCCCCGCCTTGTCAACGAAGTAGCATGATTTTCCGTTTTAGCATTTAATGTGTAATAAATATCTGATAATCTCTCACTAATTGACATTCCCTTACGAGCTTTTTCCATACGAGTTTTTTCCATACGAGCCTGATGATATATTTCATTGGCTTGTCTATCTTTTTCAATTTTGTCCATACGGGCCTGATGACGTATTTTATTGGCTTGACTATCTTTTTCAATTTTGTCCAAACGGATCTAATGAAGTATTTCATTGGCTTGACTATCTTTTTCAATTTGATCTATCTCATCCTATAATTTTTTCATATACTCTAGGTACTTTCTCTCAAAATCCTCCATATTAGCCTTTCTCTCTATCTTCCTACTTTTTCTATGGGCTTCACTCGCTCTTCTCGGTCTTGAGTTAATCTTATCTCCGTCCGAAATTATTTCAAAGTTCTGTTAACTTCAAAATACCTCTTCAGTCTAAATGGAAATTCTTTTATCCTTGTAACTTCTGGTTTCTCGCGAAAAATTGCTGCGTGTCAATTAGCCTGTTATTTTTGCACACTAATTAGTTACATGATATATTGATTCGGAACTTTTCAATTATGATCCAAAAAGGCACAGCCCATAATAGATCTTCATAATTCTTTTAATTTATTCCGTATTTTTTTTTTCTTTATATGCAACCACAATCGGCTACTATATAGGCTAACTCAACTTGTCTCTTCGAAAACGCGGAATTCTTTTACTATCAGGTTTACTGATGGGACCTTTTCTTGCTGCCACCAATGTTCGTGTTGATAGCCACCAGTGTTATAGTGGTAAGCTACAATGCCACTGGTGTGGTAATATACGGGTGTCACCACTGATTGGAGGGGAAAGCCCCGGCCCCAAATTATAATGTGATGCCCGCGTCTGCCACACCGGTTTTACAAATGTTGGGTTTGGTTCTATAAAATCACCTTTTCTCAATTTTCTACCTTTTCTAAAAACTACAACTGCCGTCTTCTTCTTATTTAATTCTAATCCTTCCATATCCAAATATTCCTACATTATGTTTAATAGTAATAACAATAATAACTTAGTTTTGCACTCTGTCGATACACTATAAATGCACTAGAGGAGCACAAACAAAGAGATAAAAAAAGGAAAGAAAAGAAACACGATTAGCTAACAAATACAGTACCAACATGTCTAACGAGAAAATAAAAAGACAAACAAGAGGAAACTTAAATCAACACTAAAATACTGGACCTAACAATCTACCCAGCCGTATATAACAAAGGTTAAAAAGAAAGTCTAATAAATTCCAACATTGGTCTTCAAATGGCAAATAAATCGTAAGCCTCACAGAATAAATCCTATGGCTCATAATCCAATGGCTCATAATCCTATGGCTCATAATTCTATGGTTCAATAAATCCTATGGCTCTATGGCTCATAAAATACACATTATAAACAACGAGATGAGACATTAGAGGCCTTTTTTTCTATTGATTACTAGTTACGTCACGGCGACGTAGACAACTGGGCAATCTTGGGGTTTTCTTCTTCTTACTGTGTACATATATATACATATTTACATACATATCTACATTAGGGTGGTCACAAAAAATCAATGTTGGAATGTTTTGAGGGGACCCCCCTAAAAGCTGCCAATTGGCTAAGAATTGAGATTGGTGAAGTTTAAGCTCAATTGGATAAGGTTAACCCGTGCCTCATCAAGGTTGAATTTTTAAATTTTTATAAAAATGGATTTTTTTTAATAAAATACCTAACAATATTGCAAGATTTAATTACATCTGTTGTCCAAATTTTGCTTTATTTATTTTCTCAATTGGTACATAAAAAAGAGTGTAGTTAAAAATGTTTTCAAAGTAAATACAGCAACAATCCAAATTGAAAATGATGGATTTAGGAGATAAGAAAAGGAAAAAGGTATAAAGAGCAAGAAGAAATAATGTTCAAAATTTATTATTTACAATATAAAAAAGAAAGCATTACAAAAAGAAAGAAGCAAGTAAGTTCAAGTTCAATCATTTTATTATTAACATATACATGTATATAATTGATATAGGCCCATGGGGAGACAAGCTCGAAAAACTAGGCCTAGACAAAGATACAATAAAAATTTTTACGCTACAATACAAAGATAATTACGACGGCAAAGATACAATAATACAACAATAATATGAAAGTAGCAGCTAGTCCAGGATCCAAATATAAATATAAATATAAAAAAAAGAGAGATCAATATTATTAAATATAAATGCATACTAAAAGATAGCCGAGAGGCCCACATTCACTTAGAACAACAATCCAAACAAATAACTTAATCATATTAAAAAGACACTTAATTAAAAATAATCCTGAACTAAATGAAATTTAAGATTCCTTTTTAGTAAATGGATAGAAAAAATTTTATTAATAAAATCCTTGTGAGCATCCCAGCACCGGGCTATTGACACAAACGGGGCGAATTTAGATCTCTCAGTACTATACTTGTCAATGTAGATACTCTTTTTCTCGCGTGTTATAACGATGTAAATCTTGTGATCGGGAGAACAAACTTTGATTGAGGTAATATGTCGGTAATTTATTAATGTCATAATTAAATTTGAAAATAATTGCTCCAAAAGTAAATTGTTGAGAAACTGGAAGTATATCTAGATAAGTAGCCTATATAAAAATGCTGTAGAAGACTTATTTGGAAGTGCAATAGGCGATGAAATAAAAAGTTTGAGGATTCTTACTGCTTTATTTTGTAAAATCTATATTGGTTTAATATGGCTTTTAAATGTAGATAAATATACTAGAGAACAATAATTAATATTAGACTGAATCAGGGCAAAATAAATGCTTCGTAAAGCAGAGTAGGCCAAATAATGCTTCAACCTCCGCATTAAACCAACATACCTTGAAATCTTTAAGCGTATATTTTGAATGTGTGTTTTAAAAGATAATCTTTCATCAATCCTAAGTCCAAGGTACTTTATCACATTCACCCGAGATATTGATAATAGATACTTTGAAGAAGTAACTCGGGTAATACGAGGGCATATATTTGACTTCCTACCGTAAATTATAAAATTAGGT
>NC_142798.1:9183470-9282274 GCF_049724085.1 Artemia sp. Qi Xiang Cuo | reverse complement strand
ATTACCCTTTTCAAATGCCATTAATCGTTCTATTAATTAAACCCATGAAACTAATAGCCAATTTTTTAAAAAAAAAAACCTACTAATCAACTTACAGATTAATGACCACGGATTTAACATAAAAAAAAACAACTTGTATATCATGAACTAGAAATCTACGTCAGAAAAAACTTGTCCTTAATCGGACCTGTATTAAATGAGCCTGGTAACCCAATTACTTGAAAGTATACACACAACCTGTTTGGTAAGGGCCTGTACGCACAGTATATACCTTCAAGCAAATTCCATATGATATTTTAAAGTACTATAGCTTCTATAGAAACGCTACCTCTTTGCTAATGACCCTGGTAACCCAATTACTTGAAAACCTACACACATACCCGATGCCTCAGGCGTAGGTTTGCGGGTAGGGTTTCAAGTAATTGTACGGTTACTACTGACATGGTGGAAGGAAGTATTCCCCATTTTTTTTAACTTAACATTTAAATGAGAATATTCTGTTTTTATTTTATTTTTTTAGATCCAAAAATGTTAGGCTAACGAACTGTAAGCAAGGGTCAACTCTGATAATAGCCACCGAAACCTAGAAATTTAGTTTCTATAACACATAATACATCAAACGAATTAAATCTTCTTATGCTGATTCTCAATATATATAATTCATTATGAAAAAAGTACCAGGAAAAAGCTAAGAAACTTAGAAAATTTGTATAATTAAAAAAAGAAAAAAAAGGCAGAAACACCCTTAAAAGGTAAGTAATCTGGATAAATACCATGACATCAAACACGACATTATAGAGAACCTTATTATAAAAGTTTCAAGCACCTATTTAAAAAAATTAGGTTTCTGTATTTTTTTTTTTTTTTTTTTTGAAAAACACCACAGGTGTCAATGGTTAACCTTATCAAAAGAATGTTCCAAAAAATTGAATTTCCAAGGAAATTCGTTTTTCAGAAATAAATTTCCGCTCATTTGGAGTTGCCATCGATTGAGTATTTTGAGACAGTATTTTGAGACGAAAAAGAATTACACGAAAAAGAAAAAAAAGGCAGAAACACCCTTAAAAGGTAAGTAATCTGGATAAATACCATGACATCAAACACGACATTATAGAGAACCTTATTATAAAAGTTTCAAGCTCCTATTTACAAAAATTAGGTTTCTGTATTTTTTTTTTTTTTTTTTTTTTTGAAAAACACCAAAGGTGTCAATGTTTAACATTATCAAAATAATGTTACAAAAAATTGAATTTCCAAGGAAATTAGTTTTTAATAAATAAATTTCCGCTCATTTGGAGTTGCCATCGATTGAGTATTTTGAGACAGTATTTTGAGACGAAAAAGAATTACACGAAAAAGAAAAAAAAAGCAGAAACACCCTTAAAAGGTAAGTAATCTGGATAAATACCATGACATCAAACACGACATTATAGAGAACCTTATTATAAAATTTTCAAACTCCTATTTACAAAAATTAGGTTTCTGTATTTTTTTTTTTTGAAAAACACCACAGGTGTCAATGGTTAACCTTATCAAAAGAATGTTCCAAAAAATTGAATTTCCAAGGAAATTCGTTTTTCAGAAATAAATTTCCACTCATTTGGATGTGCCTTCGACTGAGTATTTTGAGACAGTATTTTGAGACGAAAAAGAATTACACGAAAAAGAAAAAAAAGGCAGAAACACCCTGCAAAGGTTAGTAATCTGGATAAATACCATGACATCAAACACGACATTATAGAGAACCTTATTATAAAAGTTTCAAACTCCTATTTACAAAAATTAGGTTTCTGTATTTTTCTTTTTTTTTTTAAAAACACCACAGGTGTCAATGGTTAACCTTATCAAAAGAATGTTCCAAAAAATTGAATTTCCAAGGAAATTCGTTTTTCAGAAATAAATTTCCGCTCATTTGGAGTTGCCATCGATTGAGTATTTTGAGACAGTATTTTGAGACGAAAAAGAATTACACGAAAAAGAAAAAAAGGCAGAAACACCCTTAAAAGGTAAGTAATCTGGATAAATACCATGACATCAAACACGACATTATAGAGAACCTTATTATAAAATTTTCAAACTCCTATTTACAAAAATTAGGTTTCTGTATTTTTTTTTTTTTGAAAAACACCACAGGTGTCAATGGTTAACCTTATCAAAAGAATGTTCCAAAAAATTGAATTTCCAAGGAAATTCGTTTTTCAGAAATAAATTTCCACTCATTTGGAGTTGCCTTCGATTGAGTATTTTGAGACAGTATTTTGAGACGAAAAAGAATTACACGAAAAAGAAAAAAAGGCAGAAACACCCTTAAAAGGTAAGTAATCTGGATAAATACCATGACATCAAACACGACATTATAGAGAACCTTATTATAAAAGTTTCAAACTCCTATTTACAAAAATTAGGTTTCTGTATTTTTATTTTTTTTTTGAAAAACACCACAGGTGTCAATGGTTAACCTTATCAAAAGAATGTTCCAAGAAATTGAATTTCCAAGGAAATTAGTTTTTCAGAAATAAATTTCCGCTCATTTGGAGTTGCCATCGATTGAGTATTTTGAGACAGTATTTTGAGACGAAAAAGAATTACACGAAAAAGAAAAAAAGGCATAAACACCATTAAAAGTTAATTAATCGGGATAAATACCATGACATCAAACCCGAAATTATAGTTAACATTATTATAAAATTTTAAAACTCCTATTTAAAAAAATTAGGTTTCTGTATTTTTTTTTTTTTTTGTAAAACAACAAAGGTGTCAATGGTTAACCTTTTAAAAATAATGTTCCAAGAAATTTAATTTCAAAGGAAATTCGTTTTTCAGAAATACATTTACACGCATTTGGCGTTGCCATCGATTGAGTATTTTGAGACAGTATTTTGAGACGAAAAAGAATTACACGAAAAAGAAAAAAAAAGGCAGAAACACCCTTAAAAGGTAAGTAATCTGGATAAATACCATGACATCAAACACGACATTATAGATAACCTTATTATAAAAGTTTCAAACTCCTATTTACAAAAATTAGGTTTCTGTATTTTTTTTTTTTTGAAAAACACAAAAGGTGTCACTGGTTAACCTTATCAAAAGAATGTTCCAAAAAATTGAATTTCCAAGGAAATTCGTTTTTCAGAAATAAATTTCCACTCATTTGGAGTTGCCTTCGACTGAGTATTTTGAGACAGTATTTTGAGACGAAAAAGAATTACACTAAAAAGAAAAAAAAGGCAGAAACACCCTTAAAAGGTAAGTAATCTGGATAAATACCATGACATCAAACACGACATTATAGAGAACCTTATTATAAAAGTTTCAAACTCCTATTTACAAAAATTAGGTTTCTGTATTTTTTTTTTTTTGAAAACACCACAGGTGTCAATGGTTAACCTTATCAAAAGAATGTTCCAAGAAATTGAATTTCCAAGTAAATTCGTTTTTCAGAAATAAATTTCCGCTCATTTGGAGTTGCCATCGACTGAGTATTTTGAGACAGTATTTTGAGACGAAAAAGAATTACACGAAAAAGAAAAAAAAGGCATAAACACCCTTAAACGGTAATTAATCGGGATAAAGAACATGACAACAAACCCGAAATTATAGTTAACCTTATTATAAAATTTTAAAACTCCTATTTAAATAAATTATTTTTATTTATTTTTTTTTTTTTTTTAAAAACAACAAAGCTGTCACTTGTTAACCTTTTAAAAATAATGTTCCAAGAAATTGAATTTCCAAGGAAATTCGTTTTTCAGAAATAAATTTCCACTCATTTGGAGTTGCCTTCGAGTGAGTATTTTGAGACAGTATTTTGAGACGAAAAAGAATTACACGAAAAAGAAAAAAAAGGCAGAAACACCCTTAAAAGGTAAGTAATCTGGATAAATACCATGACATCAAACACGACATTATAGAGAACCTTATTATAAAAGTTTCAAACTCCTATTTACAAAAATTAGGTTTCTGTATTTTTTTTTTTTTGAAAAACACCACAGGTGTCAATGGTTAACCTTATCAAAAGAATGTTCCAAGAAATTGAATTTCCAAGGAAATTCGTTTTTCAGAAATAAATTTCCGCTCATTTGGAGTTGCCATCGATTGAGTATTTTGAGACAGCAAAATGATCTAATAGTATCGAAAAACTATACATTGAGCCTCCCAAATTAAGAGGAAGTAATACTGCGCGGTTACGCATTCTTCCCTTAAAAGTCATGAGGTCCATACAATCTAAACCGTTAAAATGGATATTTATTTAAAGATTCATTTAAATAAACTAAGTCATTTTATGATTAAGAATCTTTTGTCCAGTGATGTGTATTTGCGTATCAGTTTTAATGGAGGAAAGACGGTGGGCCACTGTGCAGCAGGGTGAGGACATGCCTGCAGGCCTCAAGGACTGCATTTTTATGCCTAAATTATCTAACTCTCCATGAAAATCTAGATTAATATGGAAGGGGCCTGGCAGAAGCAGTTAGAAATTAATTTCTAATATCTATTCCTTTTTTACTAAGCCTCAAATATGGGTTCTGAGGTGTGATGCCTCGCTTTATTTTAGGTAAATGAACTCTTTTGTAACGTTAAAATGTTTCATTATCATACGTACAGGCACAAAAATCGAAGAAATGGAGGGAAGGAGAAGTGTTTCCCTATATCTAAGAATTTCCGTGTAAAAAAAAAAAATACTGGGCTTTGGGTACTATAAAGCTGTGGGTACCAGAAAAACCTTGGAACTTGTTATAGGTCGAGTCTTCCCAACACCCAAGGCTTTCCTCATACGAAAGGCACTAGTAGAATGCTAACTTATACTTCTACGACGCCCCCGTACCAAACAGGTTCTTCTGGTAGTCCTATTCTACAGGTCATCACACTCTTTCAAAGAGAGTGAGTATCCTCTCACATAGCCTTATACTTCTACGACTTTATGGTCCTTCCGGTTTTTCTGGTATTCCTATTCTACAGGAGCATTACACTCTTTGCCAGGGAATGACGCAATTTCAAAGTTTGGTGATTAGGATTTGAATAAAAAAAAGGGTAATTAGTAATTGGAAATTTTTTTAATGCTTTTACAATCGGAGATGTTTGATTAACCATTGAAAAAAGGGGTAATGGGATATGCGAGCATTTGCAAAAAAAGGGGTAATTAATGTTGAAAAGGGTAATTACTTCTTTAGTTTACGAGATTTGCGAATTTTTTGCGAAAAGATATTTGCGTAAAGGTATTGCGGCCATCATGTGTTATTTAATGATCATCATCCAATCTAGGCTCCCGATCTAAAAAAAAAACAAAAACAATTAAAAATAGAACTAGATCTTAACTAACAATTGTTAGTGGTACTGTTACAATTGTTACCATGTAGAACTACAGAATGATTTAAAACTTTATTAAAATCAGAAAAACATCTATACTATTTGCTAACAAACAGGGGTTCAGTTACATGGGGTCGGTGGTCGTTATAATACAAAAGTTCTATTTGAATAGTGTTGTGAGATCCCCTACCCCCCCCCCACAGGACTCCGATCCCCCCCTCCCAACCCATGGATTAGCGAAGTTACTCTGTGGTCGTTATAATACACAAGCTTTAGTTTACGAGATTTGGAGGCTTGAGTTGCACGAGAGTTAAGTTACATACGGATTCAGTTACACGGGGGGTTTAGTTAAATTTTCGTCTGAAAAATAGGAGTTCACACTTAAAAATGTTCTATTAAGAGCTATTTTTATGGAAATGGTTCATTTTTGAACCAAAACTATGCTTTTCTGACTGAACATACGCATTTGAATCAGAAAAGGTGAAAATGTACACATCTAAAACAGAAAAGTGTGTTTTGACTATATTTTCTATAATTTAGTCTGAAAAATAGGACTTCACACTTAAAAAGTTCTATTAAGAGCTTTTTTTTATGGAAATGGTTCATTTTTGAACCGAAACTATGCTTTTGTGACTGAAGATATACATTATAATCAGAGAAATTGTTTCAAAATACGCTAAAAGATGATTCCCGTGAATCTATTGTAGTTTTCTATAAAAAATAAATGATTTTAAAAATCAAATAAAATGGCCCCATTTTTAACAAATATATCATTAGCTATCTAAAAATGCACATAAATTCTTGATTTTCAATCTAAATCAACTTGTAGGACTAGGTTTTCATTCAAAAAAGAAAATCAACTTTATTTATAGTATATTAATTGCACAAAAAATGACTATTATTTTTCCTTGTTTTTCCCTCCAGGTGCTAAGGTCTCCATCTCGCTTTCAGTTAGTTTTCTTCTAAGTATACGATAGTAACGATTACGCCATCGCCATACTTCATAACAGCCATCATGTGTTATATAATGATCATCATCCAATCTAGGCTCGTTTTCTATAAAAAATAAATGATTTTCAAAATCAAAGACACGGGGGTTTAGTTAAATTTTCGTCTGAAAAAATAGGAGTTCCCACTTAAAAAAGTTCTATTAAGAGCTATTTTTATGGAAATGGTTCATTTTTGAACTCAAACTATGCTTTTCTGACTGAACATACACATTTGAATCAGAAAAGGTGAAAATGTACACATCTAAAACAGAAAAGCGTTTTTTGACTATATTTTATATAATTTATTCTTAAAAATATGAATTCAAGATTAAAAAGTTATATTAATAGCTTTTTTTTTTTATGGAAATGGTTCATTTTTGTACTGAAAATATGCTTTTGTGAATGAAGATATACATTATAATAAGAGAAATTGTTTAAAAATACGCTAAAAGATGATTCCCGTGAAGCTATTGTAGTTTTCTATAACAAATAAATGATTTTCAAAATCAAAGACACGGGGGTTTAGTTAAATTTTCGTCTGAAAAATAGGAGTTCACTTGAATCAGAAAAGGTGAAAATGTACACATCTAAAACAGAAAAGTGTGTTTTGACTATATTTTCTATAATTTAGTCTGAAAAATAGGACTTCACACTTAAAAAGTTCTATTAAGAGCTTTTTTTTTTATGGAAATGGTTCATTTTTGAACTGAAACTATGCTTTTGTGACTGAAGATATACATTATAATCAGAGAAATTGTTTAAAAATACGCTAAAAGATGATTCCCGTGAAGCTATTGTAGTTTTCTATAAAAAATAAATGAATTTCAAAATCAAAGACACGGGGGTTTAGTTAAATTTTCGTCTGAAAAATAGGAGTTCACTTGAATCAGAAAAGGTGAAAATGTACACATCTAAAACATAAAAGTGTGTTTTGACTATATTTTCTATAATTTAGTCCGAAAAATAGGACTTCACACTTAAAAAGTTCTATTAAGAGCTTTTTTTTATGGAAATGTTTAATTTATGAAACGAAACTATACTTTTGTGACTGAAGATATACATTATAATCAGAGAAACTGTTTGAAAATACGCTAAAAGATGATTCCCGTGAAGCTATTGTAGTTTTCTATAAAAAATAAATGATTTTCAAAATCAAAGACACGGGGGTTTAGTTAAATTTTCGTCTGAAAAATAGGAGTTCACACTTAAAAAAGTTCTATTAAGAGAAATTTTTATGGAAATGGTTCATTTTTGAACCAAAACTATGCTTTTCTGACTGAACATACACATTTGAATCAGAAAAGGTGAAAATGTACAAATCTAAAACAGAAAAGTGTTTTTTGAATATATTTTATATAATTTATTCTTAAAAATATGACTTCAAACTTAAAAATTTATATTAAGAGCTTTTTTTTTTTATGTAAATGATTCATTTTTGAACCCAAAATATGATTTTGTGACTGAAGATATACATTATAATCAGAGAAACTGTTTAAAAATACGCTAAAAGATGATTCCCGTGAAGCTATTGTAGTTTTCTATAAGAAATAAATGATTTTCAAAATCAAAGACACGGGGGTTTAGTTAAATTTTCGTCTGAAAAATAGGAGTTCACACTTAAAAAAGTTCTAATAAGAGCTATTTTTATGGAAATGGTTCATTTTTGAACCAAAACTATGCTTTTCTGACTGAACATACACATTTGAATCAGAAAAAGTTAAAATGTACACATATAAAACAGAAAAGTGTTTTTTGACTATATTTTATATAATTTAGTCCTAAAAATAGGGATTCACACTTAAAAATTTCTATTAAGATCTTTTTTTTTTATGTAAGTGTTTAGTTTTTTAAACGAAACAAGGCTTTTGTGACTGAAGATATAAATTATAATAAGAGAAACTGTTTAAAAACACGATAAAAGATGATTCCCGTGAAGCTATTGTAGTTTTATATAAAAATTAAATGATTTTCAAAATCAAAGACACGGGGGTTTAGTTAAATTTTCGTCTGAAAAATAGGAGTTCACACTTAAAAAAGTTCTAATAAGAGCTATTTTTATGGAAATGGTTCATTTTTGAACCAAAACTATGCTTTTCTGACTGAACATACACATTTGAATCAGAAAAGGTGAAAATGTACACATCTAAAACAGAAAAGTGTGTTTTGACTATATTTTCTATAATTTAGTCTGAAAAATAGGACTTCACACAAAAAAAGTTCTATTAAGAGCTTTTTTTTTTATGGAAATGGTTCATTTTTGAACCGAAACTATTTTGAACCGAAACTATGCTTCTGTGACTGAAGATATACATTATAATCAGAGAAATTGTTTAAAAATACGCTAAAAGATGATTCCCGTGAAGCTATTGTAGTTTTCTATAAAAAATAAATGATTTTCAAAATCAAAGACACGGGGTTTTAGTTAAATTTTCGTCTGAAAAATAGGAGTTCACACTTAAAAAAGTTCTATTAAGAGCTATTTTTATGGAAATGGTTCATTTTTGAACCAAAACTATGCTTTTCTGACTGAACATACACATTTGAATCAGAAGAGGTGAAAATGTACACATCTAAAACGGAAAAGTTTTTTTTGAACATATTTTATATAATTTTGTCCTAAAAATAGGGATTCACAATTAAAAATTTCTATTAAGATCTTTTTTTTTTATGTTAGTGTTTAGTTTTTGTACCGAAACTATGCTTTTGTGAATGAAGTTATACATTATAATAAGAGAAAGTGTTTAAAAATACGCTAAAAGATGATTCCCGTGAAGCTATTGTAGTTTTCTATAAAAAATAAATGATTTTCAAAATCAAAGACACGAGGGTTTAGTTAAATTTTCGTCTGAAAAATAGGAGTTCACTTGAATCAGAAAAGGTGAAAATGTACACATCTAAAACAGAAAAGCGCGTTTTGACTATATTTTCTATAATTTAGTCTGAAAAATAGGACTTCACATGCGCTTTACTGAAAAAATACAAGTGAATATGCATTGTCAATTTAATATACATATACTGTTATCTAGTAATAAAAATGTAAATATCATCTGATATGTGTCTCATGTTCCCCATTTTTTTTTAAGATAGTACATTTTTATAAATACAAAAAAAGTTTAGTAAAATTCTACGGTACTGTTCTATTAGCTGTAAACCATACAAGACGTAAAGTTCGGTTAATGCTAATTAAATAAAAAAAAATATGATAAAAATTTAATATTTTAGAAACAAAATTCAGTTACTAAAAAAAAAAAAAAAAAATATCAGGTAAAACTAAAAAAAAAAAAATAAATAATATATACATTAACAAATGTTAAAAAAAAACAACATAAAGAGGGGACATAAGTTGGGGCGCAAAACCCCTATGCCTTCCCAAGACACGAACAAAATTTGCACTTTACTGAAAAAAAAATACAAATCAATCGCTTTCAGGAGCTCACCAAGTTTGGCGAAGTAAATTCTTCTATTCGTGTTCCACTTCATGCTTCAAATTGTAAGAAGGAACTGAATATACATCATCCTGTTTTTTAGAGATTTTATACGTATCTTGGATTAAGTCCCTTCTTAACATATTCTGCAATAACGCTACATCTTGGGGATTAAAAGAGTCAAATTTCACCTTAAAACGCAAACATATCTGATCAAGCAATTTAAGTCTTATGATCAATTTCGTAGGAAACACTCGCACGTTTTAGTACCTACATTTGGTTATCGAAAAAGATTGAAAACTCGGTACTTGTATATTATATGGCAAACACTCAAGAAGTGAAGTTAAAGCAGATAATGGGACAGTGGAAGAGTTGTAGCCTAAAACAGCCATCCTAAAATAAGGTGGGGGGGGAGGGGGGAGGGAGACCCCGTCGCTCCCCTCCTCCCATCAATTGTAGTTAAAATAATTTTGGAATAAATAATTTTGAAAATTAGGATTTTGACTTTTTCTGCTCTATTTACGAGATTTCAGACATTTGAATTCTTCTTCCAGCAGCGTTGGATATCACAGAATTGTCAATACTAAGCTACATCACCCTCTTTGAGGTAAAATCATGGTTTGGTATGACAAACGAGCAGGGTGTTATGATTATAAGCCCACTGATTTTTATTTGGCTGTGACGGAATGTGATTCGACACTTGAGGACACTGTTTCTTTAGCATATAATACAGTTTCAATTTGGAACTTTAAACAGACATTCCAAGGTGTGTATCCCCCCTACGTCTGTCGAAACTTATTTGACACCTCATGAAGAGTAAGCAGTTTATTCCATTAAAACGTACTATATTAGGAATCTACACTATTCTGACCTAAACACTGACCCCCCCCCTCCCACATTATAGGTGATATGCACTTACAGATAAACAAACGTGACATTACTTCTTTTTGCAATTGGGAAGCCTAAAATATATTTATTAATAATTTTAAGTAAATTAGCTTCTCAGAATTTGAAATTGATTACAAATTCGTCCTCTTCGGGGTAAAGTCGTAGTTTGGTGCTAAAATGGCAGAAAACAAGACTTTCCCCATGGCCCAATCTTAATGGTCAATTAAAAATTTGCAATTTACTTAAAAAATACAAAACAAAACGCTTTCTGGTTCTAATTAAAAAAATTACCTTCATTCCAAAAACATAAGTTATTCCAAAAAACGTTTTTTCGTTATTAGTTCAAAAAAAAAAAAAAACACTTTTTCCACAAAATAAGTTTTTCAAAGAAAAGTAAAGAACTCCATTAAACAAAAAATTAGCAAAAATAACAACAAATACTCGCCCAATCGTGAAACTGTCACAAAACCGCAACTATAAATAAATTAACCCCAAAATTAACATACATTTTTTTTTTTTTTTTGAAGGGGGAGGGAGGGATTTTTCCGGGGAGATGGAGATAGATTTTATGGCATTATTTAGAAAACGATAATACAATAAATTAAATAAAGTTTTTTCAAATGAAAGTAAGGAGCAAAATTAAAACTTAAAACGAAGAGAATTATTACGTATACGAAGGGGATCCCCCCCTCCAGGGACCACAGGGACCGAAAGCCTACCACGAGTGGGACCCCCCCCCCCCCAACCCCGGGGCCACACACAGAGACAACACACACACACAGATACGAAACACCCACAGAGACGACACATGCAGAGAGACGACACACACACACACAGAGTCCACTCAAACAGAGAGAGGACAAACACACAGAGACGACAGACACAAAGAGACGAATCACTTGCCTTTCCTTGGCACCTTTCCAAACGAGCGGGGATTCCCCACTGATTCCTACACATTGAAAAAAAAGTGACCAGCACGAAAACTCCACGTTTTCAACCAGACTGGTTTTTTGACACGACACACAAACAGAGTCATAGTGAGAGAGATATCCAAAAAGTTGGGGTTAATCTAGGTTCACTTAGAGTGGCGCGCCACCCTAAGTGAACCTAGATTAACCCCAACTTTTTGGATATCTCTCTCACTATGACTCTGTTTGTGTGTCGTGTCAAAAAACCAGTCTAGTTAAAAACGTGGAGTTTTCGTGCTGGTCACTTTTTTGCAATGTGTAGGAATCAGTGGGGAATCCCCGCTCGTTTGGAAAGGTGCCAAGGAAAGGCAAGTGATTCGTCTCTTTGTGTCTGTCGTCTCTGTGTGTTTGTCCTCTCTCTGTTCGAGTGGACTCTGTGTGTGTGTGTGTGTGTAGTCTCTGTGCATGTGTAGTCTCTGTGTGTGTTTCGTATCTGTGTGTGTGTGTTGTGTCTGTGTGTGGCCCCGGGGTTGGGGGGGGGGGTCCCACTCGTGGTAGGCTTTCGGTCCCTGTGGTCCCTGGAGGGGGGGGGGGATCCCCTTCGTATACGTAATAATTCTCTTCGTTCTAAGTTTTAATTTTGCTCCTTACTTTCAGTTGAAAAAACTTTTTTTTAATTTATTGTATTATCGTTTTCTAAATAATGCCAGTAAATCTAGCCCCATCTCCACGGAAAAATCCCTCCCTCCCCCTCAAAAAAAAAAAATGTATGTTCATTTTGGGTTTCATTTATTTATCGATGCGGATTTGTGACAGTTTCACGATTGGTAGATTATTTAATGTTATTTTTGATAATTTTTTGTTTATTGGAGTTATTTAATTTTATTTGAAAAAATTTTTTTTTGTAAAAAGTTTTTTTTTTGAACTAAGAACGAAAATCCTATTGTGGGAATAACTTATGTTTTTGCAAGGAAGGTCATTTTTGTAATGAGACCCAGAAAGCGTTTTGATTTGTATTTTTTCAGTAAAGTGCAAATTTTTAAGTGACCATTAAGATTGGGCCATGGGGAAAGTCTTGTTTTCTGCCATTTTAGCACCAAACTACGACTTTACCCCGAAGAGGACGAATTTGCAATCAATTTCAAATTCTGAGAAGCTAATTGACTTAAAATTATTAATAACTATATTTTAGGCTTCCCAATTGCAAAAAAAAGTAATGTCACGTTTGGTTATCTGTAATTGCATATCAACTATAATGTGGGGGGGGGGTCATTGTTTAGGTAGGGATAGTGTAGATTCCTAAAATAGTACGTTCTAATGGAATAAACTGCTTGCTCTTCATGAGGTTTCAAATAATTGTCGAAAGACGTAGGGGGATACACACCTTGGAATGTCTGTTTAAAGTTCCAAATTGAAACTGTATTATATGCTAAAGAAACAGTGTCCTCAAGTGTCGAATCACATTCCGTCACAGCCAAATAAAAATCAGTGGGCTTATAAATCATAACACCCTGCTCGTTTGTCATACCAAACCATGATTTTACCTCAAAGAGGGTGAAGTAGCTAAGTATTGACAATTCTGTGATATCCAACGCTGCTGGAAGAAGAATTCAAATGTCTGAAATCTCGTAAATAGAGCATAAAAAGTCAAAATCCTAATTTTCAAAATTATTTATTCCAAAATTATTTTTAACTACAATTGATGGGTGGTGGGGAGCGACGGGGTCTCCCTCCCCCCCCCTCCCCCCACCTTATTTTAGGATGGCTGTTTTAGGCTACAACTCTTCCACTTTCCCATTATCTGCTTTAACTTCACTTCTTGAGTGTTTGCCATATAATATACAAGTACCAAGTTTTCAATCTTTTTCGATAACCAAAGGTAGGTACTAAACCGTGCGAGTGTTTCCTACGAAATTGATCCTAAGATTTAAATTGCTTGATCAGATATTTTTGCGTTTTAAGGTGAAATTTGACTCTTTTAATCACCAAGATACAGCGCTATTGCAGAATATGTTAAGAAGGGACTTAATCCAAGATACGTATAAAATCTCTTAAAAACAGTATGATGTATATTCAGTTCCTTCTTACAATTTGAAGCATGAAGTGGAACACGAATAGAAGAATTTACTTCGCCAAACTTGGTGAGCTCCTGAAAGCGATTGATTTGTATTTTTTTTTCAGTAAAGTGCAAATTTTGTTCGTGTCTTGGGAAGGCATAGGGGTTTTGTGCCCCAAATTATGTCCCCTCTTTATTTTGTTTTTTTTTTTAACATTTGTTAATGTATATATTATTTATTTATTTTTTTTAGTTTTACCTGATATTTATTTTTTTTTTTTTAGTAACTGAGTTTTGTTTATAAACTATTAAATTTGTATCCTATTTTGTTTTATTTCATTAGCATTAACCGAACTTTAAGTCTTGTATGGTTTACAGATAATAGAACAGTACCGTAGAATTTTACTAAACTTTTTTTGTATTTATAAAAATGTACTATCTTAAAAAAAATGGGGAACATGAGACACATATCAGATGATATTTACATTTTTATTACTAGATAACAGTATATGTATATTAAATTGACAATGCATATTCACTTGTATTTTTTCAGTAAAGCGCATGTGAAGTCCTATTTTTCAGACTAAATTTTAGAAAATATAGTCAAAACGCGCTTTTCTGTTTTAGATGTGTACATTTTCACCTTTTCTGATTCAAGTGAACTCCTATTTTTCAGACGAAAATTTAACTAAACCCTCGTGTCTTTGATTTTGAAAATCATTTATTTTTTATAGAAAACTACAATAGCTTCACGGGAATCATCTTTTAGCGTATTTTGAAACAATTTCTCTGATTATAATGTATATCTTCAGTCACAAAAGCATAGTTTCGGTTCAAAAATGAACCATTTCCATAAAAAAGAAGCTCTTAATAGAACTTTTTAAGTGTGAAGTCCTATTTTTCAGACTAAATTATAGAAAATATAGTCAAAACACACTTTTCTGTTTTAGATGTGTACATTTTCACCTTTTCTGATTCAAATGTGTATGTTCAGTCAGAAAAGCATAGTTTTGGTTCAAAAATGAACCATTTCCATAAAAATAGCTCTTAATAGAACTTTTTAAGTGTGAACTCCTATTTTTCAGACGAAAATTTAACTAAACCCCCGTGTCTTTGATTTTGAAAATCATTTATTTTTTATAGAAAACTACAATAGCTTCACGGGAATCATCTTTTAGCGTATTTTTAAACAATTTCTCTGATTATAATGTATATCTTCAGTCACAAAAGCATATTTTCGGTTCAAAATAGTTTCGGTTCAAAAATGAACCATTTCCATAAAAAAAAAGCTCTTAATAGAACTTTTTAAGTGTGAAGTCCTATTTTTCAGACTAAATTATAGAAAATATAGTCAAAACACACTTTTCTGTTTTAGATGTGTACATTTTCACCTTTTCTGATTCAAATGTGTATCTTCAGTCAGAAAAGCATAGTTTTGGTTCAAAAATGAACCATTTACATAAAAATAGCTCTTAATAGAACTTTTTTAAGTGTGAACTCCTATTTTTCAGACGAAAATTTAACTAAACCCCCGTGTCTTTGATTTTGAAAATCATTTATTTTTTATAGAAAACTAAAATAGCTTCACGGGAATCATCTTTTAGCGTGTTTTTAAACACTTTCTCTGATTATAATGTATATCTTCAGTCAAAAAAACATAGTTTGGGTTAAAAAATTAACCACGTCCATAAAAAAAAAAGATCTTAATATAAATTTTTATGTGTGAAGCCCTATTTTTAGGAATAAATTATATAAAATATATTAAAAAAACACTTTTACGTTTTAGATTTGTACATTTTCACCTTTTCTGATTCAAATAGGTATGTTCAGTCAGAAAAGCATAGTTTTGGTTCAAAAATGAACCATTTCCATAAAAATAGCTCTTATTAGAACTTTTTTAAGTGTGAACTCCTATTTTTCAGACGAAAATTTAACTAAACCCCCGTGTCTTTGATTTTGAAAATCATTTATTTTGTATATAAAACTACAATAGCTTCACGGGAATCATCTTTTAGCGTGTTTTTAAACAATTTCTCTGATTATAATGTATATCTTCAGTCACAAAAGCATAGTTTCGTTTCAAAAATTAAACACTTACATAAAAAAAAAAGCTATTAACAGAACTTTTTAAGTGTGAAGTCCTATTTTTCAGACTAAATTATATAAAATATATTCAAAACACACTTTTCTGTTTTAGATGTGTACATTTTCACCTTTTCTGATTCAAATGTGTATGTTCAGTCAGAAAAGCATAGTTTTGGTTCAAAAATGAACCATTTCCATAAAAATAGCTCTTAATAGAACTTTTTTAAGTGTGAACTCCTATTTTTCAGACGAAAATTTAACTAAACCCCCTTGTCTTTGATTTTGAAAATCATTTATTTTTTATAGAAAAATACAATAGCTTCACGGGAATCATCTTTTAGCGTATTTTTAAACAGTTTCTCTGATTATAATGTATATCTTCAGTCACAAAAGCATATTTTCGGTTCAAAAATGAACCATTTCCATAAAAAAAAGCTCTTAATAGAACTTTTTAAGTGTGAAGTCCTATTTTTCGGACTAAATTAAAAAACCAACAAAGAGAAAAATCTCTAAAAAAAACAAACAAACGAGACTGTGGCCAGTGGAGAGAAAAGGAAAACAACAGAAACAAAACAACGCGGATATTTCGCCTGTATACAAACAAGGCGTCTTCAGCACGAAAGACAAAAAAAAAAAAATTTTTTTTCGTCTATTTTTCAGACGAAAATTTAACTAAACCCCCGTGTCTTTGATTTTGAAAATCATTTATTTGTTATAGAAAACTACAATAGCTTCACGGGAATCATCTCTTCGCGTATTTTTAAACAATTTCTCTGATTATAATGTATATCTTCAGTCACAAAAGCATAGTTTCAGTTCAAAAATGAACCATTTCCATAAAAAAAAAAGCTCTTAATAGAACTTTTTAAGTGTGAAGTCCTATTTTTCAGACTAAATTATAGAAAATATAGTCAAAACACACTTTTCTGTTTTAGATGTGTACATTTTCACCTTTTCTGATTCAAATGTGTATGTTCAGTCAGAAAAGCATAGTTTTAGTTCAAAAATGAGCCATTTCCATAGAAATAGATCTTAATACAAATTTTTTAAGTATGAACTCCAATTTTTTCAGACGAAAATTTAACTAAAACACCGTGTCTTTGATTTTGAAAATCATTTATTTTTTATAGAAAACGAGCCTAGATTGGATGATGATCATTATATAACACATGATGGCTATTATGAAGTATGGCGATGGCGTAATCGTTACTATCGTATACTTAGAAGAAAACTAACTGAAAGCGAGATGGAGACCTTAGCACCTGGAGGGAAAAACAAGGAAAAATAATAGTCTTTTTTTGTGCAATTAATATACTTTAAATAAAGCTGATTTACTTGTTTGAATGAAGTCCTATTCCTACAAGTTAAGTTAGATTGAAAATCAAGAATTTGTGCGCATTTTTAACTAGCTAAGGCTATATTTGTTAAAGATGGGGCCATTTTCTTTGATTTTGAAAATCATTTATTTTTTATAGAAAACTACAATAGCTTCACGGTAATCATCTTTTAGCTTATTTTTAAACAATTTCTATGATTATAATGTATATCTTCAGTCACAAAAACATAGTTTCGGTTCAAAAATGAACCATTTCCATAAAAAAAAGCTCTTAATAGAACTTTTTAAGTGTGAAGTCCTATTTTTCAGACTAAATTATAGAAAATATAGTCAAAACACACTTTTCTGTTTTAGATGTGTACATTTTCACCTTTTCTGATTCAAATGCGTATGTTCAGTCAGAAAAGCATAGTTTTGGTTCAAAAATGAACCATTTCCATAAAAATAGCTCTTAATAGAACATTTTTAAGTGTGAACTCCTATTTTTCAGACGAAAATTTAACTAAAACCCCCGTGTAACTGAATCTGTATGTAACTGAACTCTCGTGCAACTCAAGCCTCCAAATCTCGTAAACTAAAGCTTGTGTATTATAACGACCACAGAGTAACGTCGCTAATACATGGGTTGGGATGGGGGGATCGGAGTCGTGTGGGGGTGTGGTAGGGGATCTCACAACACAATTCAAAAAGAACTTTTTTATTATAACGACCACCGACCCCATGTAACTGAACCCCTGTTTGTTAGCAAATAGTATAGATGTGTTTAGTTATATAGATAGTATAGATTCTGTAGTTCTACATGGTAACAATTGTAACACTACCACTAACAATTGTTAGTTAAGATCTAGTTCTATTTTGAATTGTTTTTGTTTTTTTTTTTATATCGGGAGCCTAGATTGGATGATGATCATTATATAACACATGATGGCCGCAATACCTTTACGCAAATATCTTTTCGCAAAAAATTCGCAAATCTCGTAAACTAAAGAAGTAATTACCCTTTTCAACATTAATTACCCCTTTTTTTGCAAATGCTCGCATATCCCATTACCCCTTTTTGCAATGGTTAATCAAACATCTCCGATTGTAAAAGCATTAAAAAAATTTCCAATTACTAATTACCCTTTTTTTTATTCAAATCCTAATCACCAAACTTTGAAATTGCGTCATTCCCCTGGCAAAGAGTGTAATGCTCCTGTAGAATAGGAATACCAGAAAAACCGGAAGGAACATAAAGTCGTAGAAGTATAAGGCTATGTGAGAGGATACTCACTCTCTTTGAAAGAGTGTGATGACCTGTAGAATAGGACTACCAGAAAAACCTGTTTGGTACGGGGGCGTCGTAGAAGTATAAGTTAGCATTCTACTGGCACTCCCTATATCCAGTACCTTCCCTATATAAAGTTCTACGCCTTGTGCATAGGGAAGGGCTTGGTTCGGAGGAAAACCCCGATACACGGAGGGCCTTGGACAAAAGGCAGTCATTGGGTATGAGAAATGCCATAGATAATGGGAAGGTCTTGGGTATAGGGAAAATCTTGAGTGTAAGGCCTGTGCCCTAGGTTCAAGGTCTTGGGTATAAGGAAAGCTTATGGCATAGGAAAGACTAAAATTATTGGGAACATCCAAAAAAAGCAAGTAATCTTAATGAAAGCCACACCATTAGATTTAGTATATTAGAGATACATTACTGTGGAGGTATTACACATTCCTATAAGAAAGTATTTACGCAGTCTTGAGTGAGAAAACCTTACTCTTTTCTGAAAAACCGTAGAATTTTGTGCTTTTTTTCAAAAGAGACAACAGATTCATTTTTTTTTTTTCAGGGTGATCATATCGAACCGATGGTCCTAGAAGATCGGAAAAGGGATCATTCAAAACTTTAGAGCCATTTTAGAATAGCCAAAAAGATTGTGCCATGCGGAAGTAGCCTTTTCTACCACTTTATGGCACCAAATTACGATTTTGCCCCATGGAGCACCAAGTTGGTATCAATTAGAAATTCTGAGATAGCCAGTCAATTTAAAAGTATAAGAAAATATTGGGCATTCGTTTCTGAAATGTAACATATCCTATACAAGGAAAATTACTCCAGACTGCAAGCTTTTCTGATGCGCGCCTAGTGGACGATACGCAATACCTTTTTGTGAACAGGGTGACAGTTTGAAAACTTTTTTTTATTTGAACTATTGCTAACTTGCTTGGAGTTCGGTCAATTTTACTTTGCTTCATTCTGACTTAAGGTATAATTCCTTGTTATTAAGACTAAATTAGAAAAAAGAATACCCTTTATAGGTACTTCAGACACGAAAACCTTCTGATGCAAACATATCTTGGAGACACGTTCTTGATCACAATGGCTGAACTGGTATCATGTGCTATTGTTGTCTACAGGGAGGTCACAAATGGGAAGAGAAGGACGACCCCCTCCAATTTCTTCAGCCAATCGGACAAAAAAATTTGAGTCGTCAAAATAGTGGTTAAACGTCCCATAGTTTTACAAAATCAAAGAGAAGGTCAGTCTCAATCCGCAAAGAACAAAAAAAGAAAGTTACTTTAATAGCAATATCACCAAAATAGTTAGTAAAAATGCCCTTGCATTCCGTAGAATTCTCCCTCCCTAAACATTTTGGGTAGTGACAGCTAGGGTCAGCCACATATCTAGTCCAAGCGAAGTAATTACTCGTACTTCATAGTTTCGATCTGTTTTCTTGGTGCACTTCCATCACAGGTTAATTATTGTACAGTGGTCACTAAGTTTATCAACGCCTTATCCAGGGACCTAGGGGTTTTGACACCCCTCCCCCCCCCCTCCGAAATTTTTGTCCGACTCGTCAAATCGTGCCAAAATGAACCCCAGGAAAAAATTCTTTTGTAAAACCCCCGAAAAAAAAAATCCTGGATACGACTCTGAATTTTTTTACGGGAGAGAATTTTACAGGTTTGAACCTCCCAGAAGGAGGGGGGGGAGGAATACGCCTTGAACCCCGCCTCCCTATGATTAAAATTTCAAATCTCTTCGATATTCTTTGGAATAATCTATCCGCTTTCAATTTGAAATCCTGTCGGGAAACAAAAACAGTTTTGAAGGTGAATGTCTGAAGTTTATAACCTGTTAAAAGTACCTTAGATTTTAAAACATCATGAATTTTTTTTTAGAACCCCAGACTAATTATAATAATTGTCATAACAGTAAGGATCTGAGATATTGGCAATTTGATGCTCATTTTCTTTTTCTGTATTGCCATTTGTTTACCAAAATTATATTGCTCTGCTAATTTTTTTGTTCCTGATGACGGGAATTTTGAATCAAGATACATAAAAATAGCACGAGACAGCTGTTTAACAAAGTTTAAAAATGGGCTGTAACTTCCGTGTCTATAGAAACGCTTGTGGGGGTTAAACATAGCTATGGCCCGGTGAATTGTGTATTTTATCCAAAACAGTTCATTGTGTTATTGCTCAATAACTGTTTATTTTGTATGGACCGCGTTTATATTTAGGAACAAATGTACTTTTTATTTAATAATTCTTTTTTCGCATGCTGACCAATGGTCTGCGTTGTGTAAGTACCGATCCTCTGATTCAATGCCGTCGACCGAGAGTGCAATAAGTAGTTGGAGCCAAATCATCCCACACTTTCCGTGTTTTTACCCCAGATTTCTCCAGGCACCCATTTAGAACTGGGTCGACTCTGGCTGAGCTTGCAAAGTAACACCATTGACCCCCTTTCCAGTCTAAATAACGAATACGCTGACGCATAAAATTATAACATTGAAACAACAGTGAACAATATACATTTTTCCTATAGCTACTAACTGATAGTACAATTTTGGCTTGATTGCATTTTCACCCTTTTTTGGCCCATTTGGCCGTTTTGAGCCAAATTTTTTTTTGCGCCGACAAGTATCAGAAATATATATTTTTCCCATAGTTACGTACTAACTGAAAGTACAGTTTTGGTTAGGTAGCATTTGCGCCGTTTTTTGGTCTATTTATTTCTTTGAGCCCAAATTGTTGTTTTGCGCCAACATGTATCAGAAATTTCCACTTTTCTGAGGCATGCCCAGCATAGAGGCTCAAAGTAGGTCCTAGAAGTTCCAGATTAACGTTGGAATATACCCTTGCCCTATATTTTAGGGCATTGCTTCGATTCGATCATTCAACATTTGCTTAAGAAAAAAGAAAAAAAAACCGTGACCATTCTCAAGAAAAATATGAGATTCTATATTTTTTCCAGATAATGGCTTTACTGTGGCAGAAGGGCCATCACACAGATAGAGTCAGGTGGTACGATTTCATCAAAATTGATTTACTTTTTTTTATGTTCGATCCCTTTTCCTGCAATTATGCAAATTTTTTATGCTATTATCCTTTGAACGGTAACTTTAAACTTAAATAATTTAAATATTCAGAATCACCATAATAACATATTCTTAGTATATATTTTATGCCAAAATTTCTCTTTTAGACTTTCGGTTAGCATTAGCATGGATTACTCTTTATTTACATTTTTTTTTTTACCAGAAACTGATCAATTATTTTTAACGAAATTGTTTCTTTTAAATCTATTTGTTACGAATGCATAGAAAATCCATAGGTTAGACAAATCTTATAATTTAAGTAATGGATTTAGGCTCCAGTGAAACGCAAGTGATAACTTTACCAATCGTTTTAGGGGGTTGTAAGACCCTAATTATTTTGGGTAATGGGACGCATATAATCTTATGAAAATTCTGTTTTTCTAGGATGACCTTCTTGTCAATAAGTTAGGCTTGTGCGCAGGAATTCTTTCAGGGGGGACTTGACATACTTTGACTTGGGTCTCCTGCTTGGCACTGCTCGGCGTAGAGTAACGTCTGCCTCCTCCATCCGCTTCTGTTCAGTGCGAGCATTTGTGCTTCGCTCGGTCTGATGTTTGCCATCGCTAGGACCTCGGATAGGCTGTCGAACAATCGTTTCTTCCGGCCGCCGAGGGGTCCCTTCCAACTGGGCTTCGTAGAGTCAAAGTCAAAGATCGTCTTTGCGGGTAAGTGCAGGGGCATTCAAATTGGGTGTCCTAACCATCATGAGTTAATTTCATCTGCTTGGGTAGAAAACAGAGATTGCTTGGTAAGCTGCAGCAGCTTCTCATTACTCACAAAATTAAACCATCTTATATCTTCAATCCATCTCAGGCTCTTCGTCTGGAATACATCGATGGCCTTTAGTGTTGCGGTAGATGCATGCCATGTTTCAGCTCCGTAAAACATTACAGAACTGACAAGGGTGTTCAAAATCCTTGGTTTAGTTGAACGACTGATGTTCGGTTTTCGCCAAAGCTGAGGGTTCAGCCTGCCCATGGCAAAAGACAGTTGGATATCTTTGCCTGCAGCTCGGGGAGAAGTGATTCATCTGAAGAAATTGTGGAGCCCAGGTAGGTGAACCTTTGGGCAACTTCATTTCTAGTTGTTCTGTCTTGGCTGTCTGGAGAATAGACAGAAGGAGAACACGGGTCTATAGCCATAATTTTTGTTTTCTTACATTTCATCTGCAGTCCCACATTGGCTGCCTCTTGTCGTAAAATCCGAAGCACTTCCAGCAATTGATCCATGGAGTCCACTAAGATGGCCAAGGCTTCAGCGAAACCAGCATATGAGATGATGTGATCTCCAAACTTGAGCCCAAAACTGAGACGTGAAGTTGTCATTGTAACAATGTGGTCTAGGATGGCATTACGGAGCTCTGGGGTCATTCCCCCTAACGCACATCCCTAACGCACTCCTTTTGTGATTTGGAAGAACGGGCTGCACTGGTCGCTGACTTGAACACTCTCTGTACCATGGTGTAGAGCTTTGAAGAGTCTGCAATTTTTCTCATACGAGAAGCTTTCCCCGGTTGCCGAATCCTATGAATAATATTCAGACTTTGATCCAGCAGGACCACTGAGAAAAGTTTTCTGGGGACTGACAGCAGAGTTCTTCCATGGTAATTCGAGTAGTCACTTCTAGAGCCTTTCCTCTTCCAAAAAGGGATAATGACACCCTTCCGCCAATCCTTGGAGATTATCTCAGTTTGCCAGATTATTGAGAACACGGTGTGGAGGGCTTGCATATTTGCCTTCTGGGGCTTGCATATTTCAGCAGTTCAGAGCTTATGCCACAGATAACAGCAGCTTTTATTTTTGAGCCTTTTAACTGAATTTTCGATTTCTGAGGGGCTGAAGGGCTCATCTGGAAGAACATATGTTTCAGATCTTTGACTTCAAGAATGGCTGAGACTATTATTTGGTGGGAGAGGCTCGCCAGTATTGTTTAGCAGCGAGCAGAAGTGGTCCTTCTACTGCTCAAGACAGGAAACTTAAAGAAGTATCCTATTCCTGGATAAGGGGGGGGGGGAGGGAAATAATAAAAAAAAATATTTGATAATTTTTGGTTGACTTTTCCGCTCCTCATTAATGCTTGTTGAATAATAAACTTAAAGTTTTTTTTTAATCTTCGACTGAACAACTATCAGTTTTTAGCAATTTTACTTGTTATTATGATTTTCTTTCTTTTTTTGTTACCCCTAAGACTAATACAAAAAACACATTTCAAAATTAAACATGTTTTCAGTAAAATACAAATGAGGTTCTGGTCTTTAGAAAGCATCAAAGGTGTTAGGTCAACTCCTGTTTGTGGTAATTTCTGTTCTTGCTAAGTTTGAATTGATTGTCTAGTTGAATTTTTGTTTATTTTGAGTCTCATTTGTTTATTGATCGCGACTTTTCCTAGTTTTACTTTTGAAATATTATTTGACTTTATTCATCCTAAGTAATTTGTATAATATAATTCTTTACTTTTTGCTTGAAAGTTTCTTTCTTGGAAATGATATTTTTAAATTTGTCAGAGATAGCGCTCTGGAATTGCCTGTAACAAAGAGCCATAAGCTTTCAGTATAATGTGTTAAAGGTAATTACTGGGTCAGAGAAAAATAAATGAAGAGAAAAACAAACCAAAAGAAAGAAGAAAAGAATAGTTTTCCTATTTTAGCAGTTGATATAAATAAGCCTTTGAACAAGGTTCACTTTACTCACATATCCAATCATCTAGGACAAAGCAGTATAACCCAAAAATCAACCAAGTAGAACTGTTCAAATTTGTGCGAAATTTTCATTAGTAAATGTAAGCCGTCAAAAAATTATAAGCAAAAACAGCTCAGATCTAATTATATATGCACAAGTGATCACCCCCCATCATGGCTCCTCAGAGGAATACAAACTTGCCTGTATGGGTTTTGGCACATTAAATTCCTTACCCAGCAAAGCGGCGTGCCTACCTAAAGCTCTTTTATGGTATCCCTGTGGTAAGTGCCGCTTGTTAAATGCATGCCTATTGATAGAATGATAAAAACAAATCAAAAAAAATGAGGTTATATCTATCGTTCATGTAAGAGTCCAGCCAGTAAGTAAGCCAAAAAAAAATCTAGAAAAGTCCCACATTTCACGAGTCAGAGATGAGTTGTTAATAAACTGCTTTATTGGTTTCTAGAACCGATTATAAACTAAAAGCTGTTCAAGCTGGACCGGAAACCATTTAAACAAAACAACCCTCAAAGAAAAGGAAAAAAAGGAGATGAATTATATTAAAATATCCTTCAATATTTCTTGATAACTTTTCGTATGTCATAAGCAGCGCAATAGCGCTGTCTAAGTAAAGAACGATGTCTGAACACTGTATTTTTTAATTACTTTTTTGGACCAGGGACTTTGTATCTAGGGAGTTTTGTTAGAAACTTCGAAAAGGGTTCATTTAATAGAAAAGAATAGTCCCCTTTTGATAGTCGAAAGTGATTGGAGTCAGGCGACCCCCTCACACACCCATCATTTCCCCAAACACATCCAATCTAAGTTTTGAGATAGCCATTTTGTTCAACGCAGTTTTAAAGTCCGCAAATTATGTGTTTGAGGATGATAACCCCTCCCGACCTCAGGTCAAGGGTTGTATGTTATTCCTGGGGGGCTTATGAGGCTCTTATAGAAAGGGTGGTCGTGTAAAATTCGGAGAATGCTCATTGGATTAGTAATCAAAAGTTATAGTGCCCTTTTTCAGATTCAAAGTAATCAGACAGCAGATACCCCCAAACCTTGTATTTTCCTGAAATTCCCCTCATAGAAATTTTGAAATAGCCGTTGTATTCAAAATAGTCCAAATGTCAAAAAAGGCTTTTGGATTTAAAACAAACCCCCAGAGCCTGTGGGCAAGGGTTTTAAGTTATGCTCCGGAGGTATTTAAGGTTTTTATTGATGGGGTAGTTGTATATACATAAGAGGAGGCTTGAATGGTTGAAAATTGGAAGTTATAATTATCTTCTAAGAGTCAAAAGTGATAGAGGGCAGCTATCCCCCACCCCCGACTACCCCTCGTTTCACCAAAAGAATCTGTTTGAAATTGTGAGATAGTGATTTTGTTCAAAATAGTCCAAAGGACATATAACAATACGTCAAAGGTTAACACAACCCCTAGTGCCCTGATGATAGGGTTGTATGTCATACCCTGGGGACAAGTAAACTTTCTGTGAAATGAGTGGTCGTATAACTCCAGATGTGAATCATTTGATTGAAAATGGAGGTTATAGTGCCCATTTTAAGAGTAAAAAATTAGTAGAGAGCAACCACCCCCCCCCCCCACCGCTTATAATTCCTCCAAAGGCATCCAATCAAAATTTGGAGACAGCGATCAGCATCGGAAAGTAAATGAAACCCAAAACGAATAGAAATTACAATAAGTAACCGAGTCAAACTCGAAACGAGCAGAAATTATCATGAGTAGGGCTCAAAACCCTATGCCTTCCCAAAGCCAGAACGTAATTTACACTTTACTAAAAAAAAAACCTCAAATGTTTTCACTTTTATAACTTTAATAAATCAAATATTATTAACATTTTAAGGAATAAGTATGAGCATATGTACAGTAAACTGGCAATGCATAATCATTTGTAATTTCTTTTCGTTTTGGGTTTCATTTATTCATCGATGCTGATTTGTGGTAGTTTTATGCTTGGTAGATTATTTGATTCTATTTTGGCCCATTTTTGGTTTAAGGGAGTTCTTAACTTTTTTTTGAAAACTTATTTCGTGGAAAAGTTTTTTTTAAATTAATTTAGCTAGAATTTCATTATGCTGAGAACTAAATTTGTTAAATTGCCACGTTATTATATTAGCTGAAAACCATTAAAGATCAATTTATGGTTAAACATTTGACATTTATTTTTAACATCCGTATAATTACTGCAATTTTTTGCATATCTAAATAGTGGGGAATAAAAAGCTGAGTATCTGATATTAGAATGTCCATTACTTTCAATGACCGGGAAATCAATTACTTCAAAATGGAAATCATCTGTTTTAATATTTATTTTATAAACTAATCAATTGTTATCTGAAATATTAATATTTAAACCTAAAATGTGATCATATTGGCCTGTCTCATGACTTGGTTTCAGAATCAACTCTGGTGGGTAAATGTTTTTCAAATCTTATTAAACCCCACGCAACTTATTACCAAAAGATTGTCCAAATATCTTTTATTATGTGAAAGAGAATATTTTACATTACTAAAACGAAAAAATAGTTAAAAAGAGAAAAACGAGGATTATACAAGCCAGTGAATCATGATTAGCCATTGTGGTCCCAGAAATTATTTTACATTACTAATTACATATTTATTTCTCCCAGAGCCCCTACGTATAGAAAAGTTGGTAGTGTAAACTTTGGAGTTGGCTCATTCGATTGAAAAGTAAAAGTTCTGGTGCTTTTAAAAAAAACTGCAGGGCAGCCAACTAAGTGTTCAATATGATACCAATTCTGTGAAATTCTGGCAATTCCAAATTCGAGATCTTGTTTAATAGTGTTTTATTTTTGTTTTTTAAATGTTATGATTAAAGAAAAAAGTTTAAAATATAATTGGTTTGGTTTTCCATAAAATGCAAATAACGTAACTGACTTTAAAAAAGGCTCATTGACAGTTTTAGCTCAATGATATTAGCCATTACTGAGACATTGCAGACAACACCTACATAAGCCGCAATACACGCATTGTCTTCTAATAAGTTAAACATATCTCTCAACATTTTTTGAAAATATTAACTTGATAAATATAAAAGTTTCAAGGTTATTGCAGATGCTCCTTTTTTTACAACCTTGATGTATATAGTGCCTTTTGAATTACTACAAAACCCACCTAAATATTCCCTGAAAGTTTCAATTGAATACCCTTAGCCGCTCCTCTGATGTTGCAGATATGTTTTTTTTGTAAAATTTAAAAAACAAAGTTTTTCCGAGGGAAGTAAAGAACGAAGTTGAAACTTAAAACGGACAAAAACTATTACTTCAGAGCCTATTTAATATATATATGAATATAACTAATGTAAATAAACCAACTAATTGTGTTTACCTATGCTTTTTGGATTATACAAAACTAGCGCTTTACTGAAAACACAAAATAATATAGGACTATGGTACAGTAAAAGTAAACCAATTAAGGATACTTTTTATAGAATCAAAATATTATCAGTCCCTTTAAGGATCAACCATTTTAAGATAAAACAACAATCCACTTTAGGATTTTCTTTATTATTTTACGTTTAATTTGGTGTCACTTCTGCACAATGGCTCAGTCCAATGACTGGCTCTCGATTTGGTTAAAAGGACATGTCATGATTAGTTTGTACACAAGTTCGAAGCCAGGCCATATTGATAGTATTAGGACTATAGACTAGCTTTAGAATTTGCATCATAGCTTGAAATTCACTCTTGTATAGAGAGAAATAATCGGATTTCTAGAGTTCATATTATGTCTTATTTGATCTTCATTTCAAGTCATGCTAAAGCATATTTCTTACAATTTAAGACTGTATATTACCCGCTATTGGTATTATGGCTGGTGAGAGTAAAATGCTGCTTCATAAATCAATCCAATATTTCTGTATGCTGTTCAATTACTTCGCGGTTATTAAAAAATATTTAGTTTTACGCTTATGTTTTTAAGATAATTTTAATTGTATACTGAAAGTTACTAATGTCGAAACTGGTGTAAGACTATGAAAAGCTTTATAGATTCATTTACTGTTGTCAGGATACATACTCATTTTTGACTCTTAAATCAATAAACCTGTTTTTTATACTTGACTTTTGTGTTTTCAGTAAAACGCTAGTTTCCTAAAAGCATAGGGGAACATAATTAGTTGGTTTATTTATACTAGTTATATTAATTTATATTAAATAGGCTGTGAAGTAATAATTTTTGTCTGTTTTAAGTTTCAACTTCGCTCTTTACTTCCATCGGAAAAACTTTGTTTTTTTTTAAATTAATCTTTGTTCGTTTTTGATTAAAAGTTAATGCAGAAACAGCGCTGCCATGATCATTTTTATTTATACGGAATAATGTACGCTCATTTTAAGTTTTAATGTCACTTTTTAGTTTCAGTTGAAAATATTCACAAATATGACCTATGATTCAAGTGAACATACCCCTCGATGCCTATTTTTTCGGTTTCTTCTGAATATAATAATTGTTTTTGGCGCAAATTCAATTTTAAACCCTTACGAAGAGAAGTTGTAACCACTTTGCATCCTATGTACTTTTTTATTGTTTTATGGAATCCATGGAATTAATTTCATGGATTCAACGATTGATTTTCAATAAAAAATGGTAAGTCTGTTATTATTTTCCTCAGGTTGTGATTGGAAAATATTTATATTGATAGCTTGTTCTATTCAAATATTTCATCATATTTACTAAGGCAGCCGCTGATGCCATAAAGAATTGCCCCTTCTCTCTCTGAAGAAATAAAATTTCAAACAAAATATCATGCAAAACATTGAATATAATAAGAAATCACTAATATTCTAATGAAAGGAGTGTGCAGTAGAAGCAGGCATGCCACCCCTAGTGATTTACTATTTCTAGTGATTTTTTATGTTGCCTAGTGATTATTTTCTAGCAAGTGATTTTCGTTCTAAAAGTAGTGATTTTTACCTAAATCTAGTGATTTTTTACGATATAGCCCGTATATTCATGATTCAATTGAATAAATGATACATCAAGCTAACTATTAAAAAAAAAAAAAACACAAAATAGTGATTCACTACAGTTCCTAATATGTTCCAGATTAGCGTTTATGCAAATATACCGCCTTTGAAAGCACGTAGATGTGAGAAACAGCTTTCTAATGAGCCATTAAGCATCTCTCTATGATGTTCTGGTAAACCGCTAGCCCTGGAAAAAAATAGAAAAAAGGGAAATAAAATCGGTGCTACCAATACAAAAAAGTGATTTTCATTGGTGATCATGGTGGGGGACTGTAATCAACCGACACAAAGTTCTGAGTCATGTTTCCTCCAACTGAGTACTTTTTCTTCCGATTCGGCGCTATTTTTAAGGGGTTTCAGGCTCTTTCTCGAAATCACTATAAATTTCTTTTTGCAATATACTTTTACTTCTAAGACAAACCAAAATAATAGTTACCATTCCTAAATTTTAAAGAGTTCATAGTGAATTCTTCCAACGGACTAATGAGACTTACTAAGAGGGCTGGGAGGGGGAGTATACGGTGAGGTTCCCTTGTAAATCTCCAGTATAAATCGCAGTCTCAACTAGTCTTAGTCAAATTAGTCACAGTCGCCGTCCCAAGTTGTTGCAGTTGTAGTCACAGCTAACGCATTATAACCCTGAAAGTATCAAGTTAATACCCTTAGCCATTCCTTAGGTATTACAGATATACCCTTCTGATGAGCTGGATGTAAATTGCCTGTTTTGATTCAATTCTAAATTCTGCTTAACATTTCCTTAACTTCCACTTTAGTACCCTTAGTGTTTGCGGACACAGTCAGTATCAAACATTCCCCAAATACAGCCTAATAATTCATATATGCTAACAATCGCCACATTACATAGTTTATAAATCTTTCCCTCGGGACCGTAGGGCTATTTCATCCTCAGAGGTATATTTATCTGACCTTACGGCTATTTTGAACGATTTACCCATCTAAAAGTTTTAATGTGCCCTTTTAATAGTCGAAAGTGATTGGAAGGCGACTAACAACCCCCTCACGCCTACCATTTCCCCAAGCACATCCAATCAAAATTTTGAAATAGCCATGTTGTTTAACGTAGTTGAAAGTTCTGGAAATTCGGTCTTAGAGGATGACAACCACCCTAACAGACCTTAGGGAAAGGGCTGTAATTTATGCCCTGGGGACATATAAGGTGTTTATAGAAAGGGTTGTCGTTTCCAAAAGGGCTAATTCGATTGGAAATTGAAAGGCCTAGTGCCCTTTTTAATAGTCAAAAGTGATTGGAAGGCTTGACATTTTTATAGTAAAGATCGAAGTGGTTATTATGATTATTTTTTGTTGTTGTTGTTGTTTAGACCAGGGCAATGCGTATCGAAGGAGTTGTCGTGGGAACATCAAAAAGGGCTCATTTGATTGAAAATAGAAAGGGCTGATGCCCTTTTTAATAGTCGAAAGTGATTTGAGGGCAACAAATCCCCCTTCCATTCCCACCCTCCCCCAACCACCCTCCCACACCAACCCTCCCATTTCTGCTCTTAAAATTTAACCAAATCAAAATAGCGCAAGTGTATCCAAGCTATCAAAGAAAGTAAACAGATTTTTTTTTGCGAATGGTATCAAGTATTCATTTCAGGTGAACTAGAGGAGGTAAGAAGCGAAATTAAACAGTACTATTTTTGTCCAGATTATTAAAAGGGTGTATGTTGTTAAAAATTGCTGAAAATTTTTCTCTGGCATACAAATAGCAGGCCAAACTATAAAGTATTTAAAAAAGCGCAAGGATTTAAAGTTTTATTTTCTTTTTCCTGAAAATACTATTTCAATATAAAACGAACAGAAATAAATTTAAAAAAAAATTCCGCAAAACAAGTTTTTCAAAGAAAAGTAAAGAACTCTATTAAACAAAAAATGAGCAAAATAAAATCAAATAATCTACCAAGCATGAAACTACCACAAATCAGCATCGATAAATAAATGAAACCTAAAAAGAACAGAAATTACAATAATTAACCGAGTCAAACTCAAAACGAGCAGATATTAACACAAGTTGGGCTCAAAATCCCTATGTCTTCCCAAGGCCAAAACAAAATTTGCACTTTACAGAAAAAATACAAATGAATGTGCTTTGTCAGTTTAATATGCATATACTGATATTTAGTAATCAAAATGTTAGTATTATTTGATTTATTAAAGTTATAAAAGTAAAAAAAGTTATATTTTTTCAGTAAAGTGCAAATTTTGTTCTGGCCTTGGGAAGGCATAGGGATTTTGCACCCAACTTATGTTAATTCCTTCTCGTTTCGAGTTTGACTCGGTTAATTCTTGTAATTTCTGTTCGTTTTGGGTTTCGTTTATTTACCGATGCTGATTTGTGGTAGTTTCACGCTTGGTAGATTATATGATTTTATTTTTGCTCATTTTTTGTTTAATGGAGTTCTTTACTTTTCTTTGAAAAACTTATTTTGTGGAAATTATATTAAAGTGTGGAAAAACTTATTTTTTGGAAAACTTATTTTGTGGAAATTATACTTTTATTATAGTTAAGAGCGATGTGGGTATAATTTATTATTTGTTGTTGTTGTTGTTGTTGTTTAGACCAGGGTACTTTGTATCGAATGAGTTGCCGTAGGAACTTTGAAAATGGCTCATTCGATTGAAAATAGAAAGGGCTGATGCCCTTTTTAATGGTCGAAAGTGATTGGAGGGTAACTAATCCCCCCGCCCACCCTCCCATTTACCCATTATGTTTAAAAACTAAATGTTGCCTTAAGATTAAATCAAAATGCACTGTGTTAATGCTAATTCCCAATAAGGCACCTCAGCAGTATCCCAAAACTGAGGGTATTATGTTCAAGCTTTCGGGGCTACTTCTGCTCTTAAAATTTAATCAAATCAAAATAGCGTAATTGTATCCAAGCGATCAAAGAAAGTAAACAGATTTTTTTGCGAATGGTATCAATTTTTCCATTTCAGGTTAACTAGAGGAGGTATGAAACTAAATTAAACACTAATATTTGTGCCCAGATTTTTAAAAGGGTGTATGTTGTTAAAAATTGCTGAAACTTTTCCTTCAGCATACGAATAGCAGGCCAAACTATAAAGTGTTAAAAAAACGAAAAGATTTAAAGTATTATTTTCCTTTTCCGTGAAAACACTATGGTAATATAAAACGAACAGAAATTAATTAAAAAAAAACTTTTTCCACAAAATAAGTTTTTCAGAGAAACGTAAGGAACTCCATTAAACAAAAACTAAGCAAAAATAAAACCAAATAATCTACCAAGCGTGAAACTACCACAAATCAGCATCGATAAATAATTGAAACCCAAAACGAACAGAAATTACAATAAATAACCGAGTCAAACTCAAAACGAGCAGAAATTAACATAAGTTGGGCTCAAAACTCCTATGCCTTCCCAAGGCCAGAACATAATTTGCACCTTACTGCAAAAAATGCAAATGAATGTGCATTGTCAGTTTAATATACATATACTGATAATTTTTAATCAAAATGTGAATATTTTTTGATTTATTAAAGTTATGAAAGCAAAAACATTTATATTTTTTTCATTAAAGTGCAAATTATGTTCTGGCCTTGGAAAAAATATGTTCTGGTTTCATTTATTTATCGATGTTGATTTGTGATAGTTTCACGCTTGGTAGATTGTTTGATTTTATTTTTGATCATTTTTGTTTAATCGAGTTCTTTACTTTTCTTTGAAAAACTTATTTTGTGTAAAAAGTTTTTTTTAATTAATTAGAATAAATAGCTCTTATGAAAGTTAAAAAAAAAACTTTAGCGTAAAGAGCGGATTTGCTAGATGTTTTCCAGAGAAATTGCTTAAGGATTGTTCTGGGTACCCGGCTGACTGACCGTATTTCAAACAATAGGCTATACGAAAAATGTGGTTCAATACCGCTCTCTAGGGCTATAATGAAAGAAGGGTTGAGGTGGTTAGGGCACGTTGTGTGGATGAACGATGATAGATTGCCGAAGATTGTTCTTTCCGACCAACCTTCTAGGGCAAAACAGAAAGCAGGTCGTCCTTGTCTGTGGTTGAAGGACGTCATAAAGAAAGATTTAATGGAAATTGGAACTTCGTGGAAGGGTGTACAAAGCGACGCTTTGAATTGATGGAGATGGAGGAGGAGCGCGCGTAGCTGTGTTGGCCTCAGGCGGCTTGGAGCTGCGGTGAGTTGTTAGAAGTAGTAGTAGTATTAACTAGGGATTAAACCCGATCATATACATAATAGTTTCTGTTCGCTTTAATTTTAGACGGTGCTCCTTACTCTCAGTTGAAAAACTTTTTTTTTTAATTTAAATTCTGATCGTTTTTTTTTAAATAATGCTGGGAAATCCGGCGCTGTCTTCATTGCTATGTCCCTTACCCCATGAAAAAATTACTCCATGGAAAGATCCTCCCATGTAACCCCCCCCCCCCCCACTAATAGAAAAAATCCTCTTGTGAAAACGTCTGTATACTTCCCTATAGCCAATACTATATGTAAACCTTGGGCAACGTTCATAGCTTGCAGCCCTTTCCCTGGGGACTGTGGGGGATTCAGTCATCCTCAAAGACATAGTTATTGTGTTTTTCAACCATGCTGAACAAAATGGCCATCTCAAAATTTTGATCGGGTGACTTTGGGAAAAAAATGAGCGTTGGAGGGGGCCAAGTTGTCCTCCATTTTTTTTTGGATCACTTAATAAGGGCCCTAGAACTTTTAATTTCTGTTCAAATGAGCCCTCCCACGATATCCAAGTACCACTGGGTCGATACGATCACCCCTGGGAAAAAAAAACAAAAACAAATAAAATATTTTTTTCTAGCAAAAAAATAGAAAATTCCACATTTTTGCAGATAGGAGCTTGAAACCTCTACAGAAGAGTTCTCTGATACTCTGAATCTAATGGTGTGATTTTCTTTAAGGTTCTATGACAATTTAGGGGGTATTTCGCCCTTTTTTCGGAAATCAGGCAAATTTTCTCAGGCGCGTTCCTTTTGATGGGTAGGACTTAACTTGATGAAACCTATATATTTGAATTCAGCATAAGAATATGATTCTTTTTATGTATCTATTGGCATCAAAATTCTGTTTTTGAGAGTTTTGGTTACTATTGAGCCGGGTCGCTTTTTTCGGTGGAGTTTTGAGAGTTTTAGTAGAGTTTTTCGTTAACACAATTGTTTGATTGTATTTATTTTTTTTTTCCGTGTTCTTAGCTATTACAGTTTTAAAAACACATATAGTTGTTAATAAACACAAATGACACAGTAACCTTTAAGAAAGTTTAGAGTGGGCGGAGGGGATATTTAGCCAAACTTTTGTTTGTTGTAATTTTTATTGATTTGTGTTTTCAAATATAACTTAAATATTCATTTTACTTTTTACACCTTTTAGGATATATTGAAACCAAGGCCGTACCCAGAAGGGAGGTTTAGGGGGGTTTGAACCTCACCCGAAATGTTTTTCTGACTCGTAAAGACATAACAAAAATGGACTTAAACAAATTTTTTTTTTTTTTTTTTTGTTTTTTTTTTGTATAACCCCCCCCCCCAAAAAAAAAAAAAAATTCTTTTTTAGTAAAACACCCTCCGAAAAAAAAATCCTAGGTACGGCCTTGTTGAAACATCTGTAATAGTGTATCGGTTTCTGTAATATTATCTTATTTAATGACTCATTATAGTTTCTATTTTTTGTTCTTTTTTAAGTAATTCAGTTTTCAGTTTGAGTTATTTTATTTTCACTCATCTACCATTTGAATACGGCATTATATTTATCTTCGAAAAATTTCGTTTAATCTTCTTTCAAACTATTAGCAGTTAAAGTCAAACAAAGCCCAAGTGATAAAATAACTGAAGAATGTCAAGCCCACCAAGATTCGATATGTATCTTTTTTTTATTAGTTAATTTCTGTTTGGTCAGGGTAATTTCCTGGGCGGAGTTAATAATTCAGTGCCTTTTTAGGCATATATATCAGACCCTGGTCGTTAATCGGCAATCAAAAGGAGATTTACTGCCGGATAATCAAAATGTATGTATTATCAGCTTCTTATTTAACCCGTGTTTCTTAAAATGTGTTTTGAATGATAACAAATCAGTGGGCTCGATTGGACCGTGTCATTCGCGTTTAACAAGTTCTGTACTGCTAATGCTGTTTGATTTTACTATTTGATAATCAATCCCAAAAGCAAAAAAAAAACTCTCTTAATTTAAGTCAAAATTAATAGAAAAAACACCTTTTTTTTGTACAGACAGTTAACGGATGCCAGAATTTTTTTTTGGTTTTTCCGCAAGACAAATTTTCTCCCCCTGCACTTGAACTCAATATTTGTGAAGAATTCAGCGTTTTAACACGTTACAGTGATGATAAAGTCTTTAATTATGCATTTCGGAGAGTTTATAGAATTTCGAGAATGATCTAAATTTTATTCTACTATTTGCTCTTGTACCATCTTTAAGTAATTAAAAAAGGTACTGATGTACTAAACGGACTCTTTTATATAGTGCTAGTTTGGTTAATGCTAATGAAAAAAAAAATAAAAATAGGATGAGTATATAATAGTTTAGAAACAAATTTAGGCTATATATTTGCACATTAGGGGGGGGGGGCCAAAGCATAGCATATATTAAATACGTAACCTAATCTAGGCGCCTTCCCCCCCCCCCCCCCCGCCAAAAAAACAACAAAAACAACACTTTTAATATCTTATGCGCAGTTAAAACCACGTTATACATTGTATTTCTCTACAGCGGTGACTTGAATCATCCCGAAAAAACGGGTTTTTCGTCGCGTCTCCGTCGCGTCTCCGTCGCGTCCGTTTAGTACAACAGTACCTTAAAAAATATATTTCTATTTAAAATTTTGTTGTTGCACCAAATTTTCATGATTTTGTAAAATTTGGGAGAGGATTAATCTACAATCCCCTCTTTTCTATTTTTTTTTTTTTTTAACAATTTATCAAGGTTCTAAAGAATTTGAGTAGTTTGGGTCTTTCTGAATCCCATACTGTGTGGATCAACATATAGTCGCCTATCATTTGCTTGAATAACCCAACCTTTATGGTGGGTAAATTGAGATGTCATTCGATTTTACTGTAGGTAGAAGCGGGTTTTGGCTCATAAGAAAACACTTTTTTAATTTTTTTTTTTATTTCCTTCGTAGTATTGCACCCCTTTTCGGGAAAGGCATTCAATAAGATAATAAGGTATCATCCGTGACTACAAGTGATGTTAATATTTTCAGTTTTTATTCCTTTCCCCGTAAACAATTTGCAGCTCCTTTTCAACAGTGAACCTAAAACAAAGTGAGAAATAACTAACATTCTGGAGTTCTTTTTTGCAAATCTTCAACAAATAATACTTTAAAAAGGAATTCCCATAGAAGGGAGTTCTTCCCAACTGTCTGAATAATTCTTAGAAAAAATTAAGAATTAATGTGTTAAAACCCATAGAAATATAGGACTACACTCTTAAAGTGCAAGCAATTTATTAATTACCTAGAGACTGTACTTTAAAAGCTGAAACCTGGAGATACATATATATAATTTAACCATTATTACCTATGAATCCACTAAACAAGATGCATTTTAATTTACTATCTTCAGCTGGCTCCAGCAGGAGAACAAAAAAAAAGAAAACCATCAAAATTAATACTTAACACTTCATAATGCTACTCATACTACTAAAATTATTAAAAGGTATTATAACAATAAATTCAGCATATTTACTCCGAAACTTGATAATACTATTCCAACCTTCCGACACACTGATCTAGTAGAACACTCATCAATTTAAGTAACATTTTTGATCCAAAATCGTACCAAAAACTCGACTAAACAATGTATTAAGTTCTTACGTTTCCATTTATAAAGATGTTTTTTTTTGTTTAGACCAGGGCATTTCGTATGGAAGGAGTTGTCGTAGAAACTTCAAAAAGGGCTGATTCAATTGGAAATTGAAGGGGTTAGTGTCTTTTTTAATAGTCAAAAGTGATAAGATGGGAACTAACCCCCCTCCCACGCCCACCATTTTCCTAAACACATTCAATCAAAATTTTGGGATTGCCATTTTGTTCAACGTAATTTAAAGGTCCGAAAATCATGTCTTTGGGGATGATTACCCCCCCCCCCCATAGTCCTCATGGCAAGGGCTGAAAGGTTTTTTTTTTAAAGAAAGCGTTTTCGTAGAAACTTAAAAAAGGGCTCATTCCATTTAAAATTGAGAGGGCTAGTGCCCTTATTAATAGTCAAAGCTGATTGGAGGGCGAATCTCCCCCCCCCCCCACGCCCTTCAATTCTCAAAACACTACCGATCAACATTTTGATATAGTCATTTTGTTCAACATAGTAGAAGAATCTCGAAATTATATCTTTGAGGATGACAAACCCCCCACAGCCCTCAGGACTAAGATTTTGAGTTATGCCCTGGGGGCATATAAGGCTCTTATAGAAAGTGTTGTCATAGAAACTTAAAAAGGGCTCGATCGGAAATTCGATTGGAAATGTAGAGGGCTAGTGCACTTTTTAATAGTCGAGATTAATCGAAGGGAGAATCCCTCCCCCCGCACCCATCATTTCCCCAAAGACTTCCGATCAACATTTTGAAATTGCCATTTTATTCAACGTAGTTGAAAGGTCTGGAAATTATGTCTTTTTTTATTACAAGCTTTACGGCTCCATCACAGATGATGATTTGCCGCTAGTCCTAGTATCTACCTTATTTTCTAACACTGTGGTACTTGTTATACCTTCTCTTGAACCCGTCAAGGGAAGGATTTTGAGGAATTACCTCTGCCGGCAATCTACTCCATGTGGCAATCGATCGACAGGTGAGACTCATTTTCAGATATTCTTGGGGGGAGTACCCTGCTCAATGTAGTCCTGACGAGCTGTACTTTGGCGAGTTGATCGCAAGGGCTTTGCTTTATCAGGAACGAGCTTCGGTAGCCCTGCCGACGGAGGGTTTTACAAGTAATTATAGAAAACCGACAGGGAGGCCACATCGAAACGTTCCTGGATCAGCTGTGGGGTTTTAGCTTTCGTGTTGCCAGAGGTTGCTGCACGCACTTCTCTATTGAGAATATGTTGGAGTGGAGCGATGCGGCTTTTTGGTGCACCAGCGAAGAGAGGACATGCATATTCCATGACTGGTCTGATCCACGAATTGAAAAGTGGCAGAAAAAAATTATCAGGGAGAAGACTTTTGCATCTTAGGATAACATCTAACTTCTTGTTGCAAGAGGATCTAATTTTACTGAGATGCTTAGTCCATGAGAGATCCAAAGAGAAATTAACTCCAAGTAAGCGCAGTGTATCAACTCGCGTTATTACCTCTCCTTTGAAAACGAAATCAGGAGGAGCCCTCATATTACGTGCCTTAGAAATTAGGAGCTCTTTCGTTTTCGATATGTTAAAACTTACAGGCCATGCATCAGCCCACGCTCAATTTTCTCTAGGTCAGCCTGTAGCTCCTTGTGGGGTTCACTAGTATATATTCGTCTTTTGCGATGTATGTTTTTGTTGTTGTTTCATCCGCAAAGTGGTGAGGTTCTTTTCACAAGGTTGTCCCCTAGGCTGCTTATGAATACCAAGAAAAGAGTTGGCCCAAGAATAATTCCTTGTGGTACTCCTGATAAAACAGGGTGTTCTTTTTATACGAAGCCATTGAGGACAACTTGCAACGATCGTTGACGAAGAAAATCAGCAAGCACGTCAAACAGTCGACCATGAATTCCATAAGCCTCGTACCATAATGAGAACCCCCCCCCCTCACAGCCCTCAGGACAAGGGTTGTAAGTTATGCCCTTGGGGCATATAAGGTTTTTATAGAAAGATTTGTGGTATAAACTTCAAAAACGACTCATTCGATTGGAAGTTGAGAGGACCAGTGCCCTTATTATTAGTCAAAACTGAATGGAGAGCAAATGATCCCCCCCCACGACCATCATTTCCCCAAATACTTCCAATTAAAATTGTGAGATAGCCATTTTGTTCAACGTATTTGAAAGGTCTTGAATTTATGTCTTTGAAGATAACAAATCCCCCCAGCCCTCAGGGCAAGGGTTGTAAGTTAAGCCCTGGGGACATATAAGGTTTTTATAGAAAGCGTGATCATATAAACTTCGGAAGGGGTTCAATGTATTGGTAATCAGAAGCTCTACTACTCTCTTTGAGAGTCAAAGGGATCGGATGGAAACTAACCCCCCCCCCCCCCACACACACACATACATACACACACAAGTCATATTGTCCCGAAATGCATCTAATAGAAATTTTGAGACAGTCATTTTATTCAAAATAGTCTAAATATGATATAACAAGGCTTTTGGAGTTGAAACAAACCCCAGAGCCTAGGGGTAAGAATTGTAAGTTATGCCCAAGGGGTATTTAAGGTTTCTATGAAAGAGATGATTTTATAAACTTTAGAGGAGGCTCATTTGGTTAAAAATTGGAAGTTCTAGTTTCCTTTTAAGAGTCAAAAGTAATGGAGGGCAGCTGCCCCCCCTCCGACTACCCTTCTTTGCCAAACAAATCTGATTAAAATTGTTAGATAGATATTTTTCTCAAATTGTCCAAAGAACTAAAACAATGACAGTTATTGGGTTATAAGTCACGGCTTGGGGTCATATAAGGTTTTTATGGAATGGGTGGTCGCATAAACTTCAGATGGGGCTCATTTGATTTGAAATTGAAAGTTATAGTACCCTTTTCAAGAGTCAAAAGTGATTTTAGAGCAACCAGCCCCCATCCCCCACGCTCATCATTCCCCCAAGACATCCAATAAAAAGTTGGAGACAACAATTTTTTGCATGTTAGTTGAAGAATCTGGAAATTATATCTTTGAGGAAAACACCCCCACCCCTACAGCTCCCAGGACAATGGTTGTAGGTTATGCCCCAGGGGCATGCAATGTTTTTATAGAAAGGATGGTTGTATATACTTCGGAGAAGACTCTTTGGATTGGTAATCTGATTCTCTAATGCCTGTTTTAGTATCCAAAGTGATCAGAAGGCAGTTACCCCCTAACCCTCAACACCTCGTGTTTTCCCAAAAGACGTCGAATGAAAATTTTTGAGACAGTCATTTTATTCAGAATATTTGAAAGATCATATAACAAGGCTTTTGGGGCTGAAACAAAGCACCAGGGCCTAGGGACGAAGGTTGTAAGTTATGCCGCGGGGCCTTTAAGGTTTACATGGAAGGAATGGTTGGTTAAATTTAGAAGAGGCTCATTTACTTGAAAATTAGAAGCTCTAGTTTCTTTTTAAGAGTCAAAAGTGATGGAGGGCAATTACATCCCCCCTCCCTGACATCCTCTCTTTTCACCAAACACATCTGATTGAAATTATGAGATAGTGATTTTGTTCGAAATAGTCCAAAGAACATATACAAATGTCTTTAGGGGTGACACGACCCCCCAACCGCCCTGAAAATAGGGTTTTAAGTTATGCAATGAAGGCATATAAGGTTTTTATTGAATGGGCGGTCGTGTAAACTTCAGATGGGGCTTATTTGATTTGAGATTGGAAGTTATATGCCCTTTTTAAGATTCAAAATGATTTGTGAGCAGCCAGTCCCCCTCCACGCTTTTAATTTCCCTTAACACCTCCAATCCAAATTTGAAGATAACAATTTAGTTCACCGTAGTTGAAGGTTCCGGAATTTATTTCTTCGAGGAAGACAACCCCCCCCCCGCCAGGCCTCAGGGAAGGGGTTTTAAGTCATGCCCTGGGGCATATAAGGTCCTTATAGAAAGGGTGGTCGTATATAGCTTACTTTGGAGGGGACTCATAGGATTGGTAATCAGAAGTTCTAGTACCCTTTTTAAGAGTCAAAGTGGTCAGTCGGCAGCTACATCCCCCCCCCCCCCCCCACACACACACATAGACGTCGTGTTTTCCTGATATGTATCCAATAGATATTTTGAGACAGTCCTTTTATTCAAAATAGTCGAAATATCATATAACAAGGCTTTTGAAGTTCATACAAACCACTAGAGTCTGAGGGTCAGAGTTGTAAGTTATGCCCCTGGGCCATTTAATGCTCTTATGGAAGGGATGGCGGTATAAATTTTAGAGGTCACTCATTTGGTTAAAATCGGAAGTTCTAGTTTCTTTTAAAGAGTCAATAGAGATTGAGGTCAAGTAGCACCCCCCCCCCACACCCAACTACCCTTGTTTTCGCCAAGTGTATCTGATTGAAATTATGCGATGGCAATTTTGTTTAAAATAGTCCAAAGAAAATATAACAATGCCTCCAGGGTAGTCAAAACCCCCTAGAGCACTGGGGCAAGTGCTTTAAGTTATGCCCTGGGGCCATATAAGGTTTATATGGAATGGGCGGTCGTATTAAATTCAGATGGATCTCATTTGATTTTAAATTGAAAATGCCCTTTTTAAGAGTCAGAATGATTTGAGAGAAACCCCCTCCCCATGCCCATCATTTCCCATGACAGACATCCAAACAAAGTTTTGAGACATTAATTTTTTCAGCATTGTTGAAAGGTTCAGTAATTATGCGTAGCAATAGTTGTATTAGCACAAAGAGAAGTATACAAATTACACTTTTTTTTCAACATCCCCTTCAAAACATGATGAAATTGTTAACTTAATACCATCAACCGGTCCTGAAGCCTTGCTGATACGTCCTCTTATCTTGACAACCTGTATGGGAATAGTGTTTTTCAATGTATTTAAATACAGCTACAATATTGCCCAAAATCTTTGCCTTAATACCCTTAGGTTTATTATTAGAAGTAGTAGCACCAGTAGTTATAGTAGTAGCAGTAGGAGGACTGTTAATAGTTGTAGTCTTAGCTTTAGTACTAACAGTAGTAGTAGCAGTAATAGTAGTTGCAGGAGTAGAAGCCGTAGCATTATGATGCAAATTTTGTTATTTGGTATGTTCAACATACCCCACAGCAAGTGCTGTAAGTTTTAATTGCACACGCAAAACTGTTCATAAAATTTTTCTGATCTACCCTTTTGAAAACCTGCATACGGATGGCAGGTTGTCTTCCTTACAATACAGATACTCTCTGAAATTTTCAAATTCATACCTTCATAGGTTGTGGATTTTGAACTAGCCAGAAGACCCTGTGTGTATATATTTAATGCTGCTTTTACGGCTACTGTAACTAACGGCACTAATGGTATTCAGTTGAAACTTTTAAGGAACGTTTAGGGGAAGTTTCAATTAAACAAAAAAAGTATATGTATGAAGGTATTAAAAAGGCATATAAGCAATATAAGGCATATAAGGACAAAGGCACGATGCCTTATCATAGCTAGTAATGTCATTGATATGTTAAAGAAGCTAATTTGATTGAAAATTAAAAGTACTAGTGCCCTCTTAAGAGTCAACAGTGATTGGAGGGCAATCAGCCCTCCTCTTTAGCTCATAATTTTCCAGACATCACTTTCAATCAAAATTTTAAGACAGCCACTTTGTTCAGTATATATGAACGTTTTAGTATCTATATCTCTATGGTTGTTTGGTTGGGAAAACCCCACAGCATGTAATTTGCCCATTATACTGAAAAGCTAAATTTTAATTTAAAATTAAATCACAACGCACTGTTTGTATGCTGGTTGCCATTAAGACATCTCAGCAATATACCAAAAACGACTAGGGGTATTAAGCTCCAACTTTCGGGGCTACTTCTATTACTATTTCTGCTCTTAAAATTTTACTAAATCAAAAGAGTGTAAGTGTATCAAGGCTGTGAAAAAGTATATATATATAACTTTTTTGGAATGGTATTAAGTTTTATTTATCAGGTCAACTGGAGGATGTATATGACTAAATTAAACACTACTATTTGCGACATGATTTTCAAGAGGGTTTATGTTGTTTCAAATTACTGAAAAAGTTTTTCCAGCATAAAAATAGCAGGCCAAACTATATAAATTCTTAAGAAAAAAATGGAAAAATCAACAATTAAAAAAAAGTTTGAAAAAAAGGAAGATATGTCTGCAAACCAGGAGTAGAATATTAGAAGCTACAGTGTTGACAGTAGTAAAATATGGCTCTGAAGCATGAGTGCTTCGAAAAGCGGATGAAGATTTGCTAAATGTTTTCCAGAGAAATTGCTTAAGGATTGTTCTGGGTACCCGGCTGACTGACCGTATTTTAAACAATAGGCTGTACGAAAAATGTGGTTCAATACCGCTCTCTAGGGCTATAATGAAAGAAAGGTTGAGATGGCTAGGGCACGTTGTACAGATGAAGGATGACAGATTACTGAAGATTGTTCTTTTCGACTAACCGTCTAGGGCTAAACGGAAAGCAGGTCGTCCTCGTCTGGGGTGGGAGGACGTCATAAAGAAAAGTTTAAAGAAAATGAGAACTTCGTGGGAGGGTGTGAAAAGGGAGGCTTGGAATAGATTGGGATGGAGGAAGGAGCGTTCGTAGCTGTGATTGCCTCAGGCGGCTTGGTGCTGCGGTGAGTTGTTAGTAGTAGTAGTAGTAGTAGTACTTTCTTTTTCCTTGAAAAAGGCTCTGTCAGTACAAAACAAACAGAAATTAATTAAAAAAAAACTATTTCCGCAAAATAAGTTTTTCAAAAAAAAGTAAAGAACTCCATTAAACCAAAAATTAACAAAAATAGAATGAAATAATTTACCTAGCATACAACTACCACAAATCAGCATCAATAAATCAATGAAACCTAAAACAAACAGAAATTATGATAAATAACCGAGTCAAACTCAAAATGATCAGAAAGCATATGCTTTCTAAAAGCCAGAATAAAATTTGCCCTTTACTGAAAAAAAAAATTCAAAAAGAACCTGCATTGTCAGTTTAATATACATATGCAGATATTTATTCTTTAAAATATTAATAAATTTTTAATTTCTTAAAGTTATAAAAGTGAAAACATTTAAAAGATTTTTTTCAGTACGGAGCAAATTTTTTTCTGGCTTGTATAAAGCACAGAGGATTTGAACCCTACTAATTTTAATGTCTGCTTGTTTTGAGCTTGACTCGGTTATTTATTTTAATATCTGTTCGTTTTAGGTTTCATTTTTTTTATTGATGCTGATTTTTGGTAGTTGTATGCTTGGTAGATTATTTGATTCTATTTTTCTTAATTTTTGGTTTAATGGAGTTCTTCCCTTTTTTTTACAGAACTTATCTTGTAGAATTTTTTTTTAATTAGTCTTAACAAAGGTCACACCATCAGATTCAACTTGTCAGAGAACCCTACTGTAAATGTTTTAAGCTCCCGTTTGCAAAAACGTGGAATTTGTATTTATTGCCAAAAGAAAAATGATGAATGCTAAAAAATTATGAAAAATTATGTGTTTATTTATTTTCAAACAGTTCGTGGTAACGAACTGTAAGTAAAGAGCAACTCGGCTAAATAGTAACCGAAATTCTAAAAAACAGAATTTTGATACCAATAGATACATCAAAAGAATCGAATTTTTATGCTGATTTCAAATATATAAATTTCATCACAAGTGAAGCCATCAAAAGTCCATCAAAAGTGACGGACCTGAGAAAATTAGCCTTATTTTCGAAAAAGAAGGAAACACCCCCTAACAGTCATACAATCTTAATTTAAATCACACTATCAGATTTAGCATATCAGAGAACCCTACTGAAGAGGTTTCAATCTCCTATATGCAAGAATATGGAATTTTGTATTTCTGCAAAAAGAAAGATCACGGATGCTTGATTATGTTTTTATTTCTTTCCCCAGGGGTGATCGTATAGACCCAGTGGTCCTAGAATATTGCAAAAGCGCTCATTCAAACGGAAATTAAAAGTTCTACTGACCATTTCAAGTGACTGAAAAAATTGGAGGGTAACTAGACCCCATCCCACGATCATTTTTTTACCCAAAGTCACCCGATCAAAATTTTGAAGTTACGTGGGATGATATTTACATGGAGGAATGTTTCATGGGTGAAGGGAGTTTTCCATGAAGGACGCACAGGATTTCCCAGCATTATTTAAAAAAAGATCAGAAATTAAATAAAAACAACAAGTTTTTTTCAAATGAAAGTAAGGAGCAACATTAAAATTTTAAAAGAACAAAAATTATTACGTATATGTGGGGGTTTGTCCCTTGTCAATAACTTGCTCTTTAAGCTAAACTTTTTTTTTGTACTTTCAAGAGATTTATTTATTCTAATTAAACGGCCATTGTGATTTAGGGATCATTCTTTAAGAATTGGAACAAAATTCGAACTTTAGCGTAAAGAGCGAGGTATTGACGAATGGGCGAACTCCCTCATATAGATAATAATTTCTGTTCTTTTTAAGTTTTAATGTTGCTTCTTACTTTCATTTGAAAAAACTTATTTATTTTTTTAATTTAATTTCCCCAGGGATGATCTCAATGATCCTATGGTCCTAGAAAATCTGGCGAGGGCTCATTCAAACGGAAATTGAGAGTAATAGTGCCCTTTTAAAGTGACCAAGCATGATTAAAGGGGAACTGGTCCCCCTTTCAGGCCCATTTTTAATAAAAGTTTTTCGATTAGATTTTTTAAATAGCTATTTTTTTAAACATATTTAAAGGTCTAATAACTATGCCTCTAGAGATGACATGACCACCACAGCCTCTGGGGAAAGGACTGTAAGTTATGAAATACACCTTTTTTTACATAAAGCATCTGTTATTGGGATGTTTACAGACATTTTCGTTGGGAGATTTCCGCAGGGATAAATTTTCACCGGGGAGAATTTTCTGCGGGAAGAACGTTTTCAGGATTGAACTTTCCAGGAGAAATTTTACACGGTGAGACTTTGCCGGGATTCCTGTGTAAAATTCTTTTTATTTGTCTCACCTTCTTTTTGGAGAATTTGTTTTATATGCGGAAGGGTTCAGTGAGAGTCGCTCGGGGGAGATTTTCAGCGGGGTTGGAATTGTGTTGGGGATTTTTCCGTTAAAGGAGGGTTTGTCCGCCATGGAAATTCTTCAAGGGGGACTTTTAAAGGGGATAAATTCTCCATGGGGGAACTTTCCACCGGAAACATTTTCCATTCGAGGCGGAGAGGAAGAAGATTTCTGTGAAATTTGCCCATGGAGGAGGGATTTCCCGCCGTGATTTGAAAAAAATGATAAGAAAATAAATAAAAATTGTGTCTTTTTTCAAATAAAAGTAGGCTAAGGAGACATTTTACTTCCTGTGAGGGGGGGATTTAACGCGGAATGAATTTTCCGTGAAGTAATTGTTCATGGGGTTCAATTTTCCATTGGGGGGAGGGGAGCGGATTTCTCAGCCTTATTTGAGACAAAAATAGAAATTAATTGAAAAATAATTTTGTTTGACTGAAGTAAAGAGCATTATTAAAACTTAAAACAAACAAATTATTTCGCATATGAAGCGGGGAGGTTTCCCTTGAACCCATGCCCTGTTCTCTAAAGTATTAAGGTTCTTTAAAAATACTTCTCATTCATAATTCAACGGGCCTGGTATTTGAGCACTCTTTCTTGAAGTATTTTACAAAAAGTCGTTCTTTTTAATATTGCTCATTACTTTCACTTAAAGAAAGCTCATTTTTATTTAATCCAGAGAAGGTAGATGGTTTATATAAACGGTTCTAAGTGTTTACCCCCCTGGAAAATACCCTCCCCCGCAGAAAATTCCTCCCGGAAAATCCCCGTGATTTACCCCCTGCGGAAAAAATCCCCCCGTGGAAAATACCCTCCCAGAAAATACCCCCCCGTGAAATAACTCCCCTAGAAAATTATCCCCGCGGAAAATATTCCTCCGGAGAATAACCTCCAGAAAATACCCACTCCCCGTGGAAACCCCCCCCCTCCGCAGAAAAAAAAACAGGAAAATACCCCCACCCCCGGAAAATACCAACCCATGGAAAATACCCCCCCCCCCCCCGTGAAAAATGCCCCTGTAAATACCTCCTCCCCCGAAACCCCTCCCCTGGGTATCCCCCCACCCGGTACAGTACCAAAATTCCTTCCCCCAACGGAAAATAAAAAACAAAACTAAAAAAAAATCTCAGATTTGGAAAGCCTTATTTTCCACGGGAGGGGGAGGGGATTTTCCATGGGGATATTTTCCGGGGGTATTTTCCAAAGGGGGGCTATTTTCTGGGGGATATTTTCCTGAGGTATTTTCCGTAGGGGGTATTTTCCACGGGGGGCATTTTCCGGGGTTAATTTCTGAGGGGGTATTTTCCGTAGTTTTTTTAGGTAGTATTTTCTGCGGGGGAGGGGGATTATTTTTTTGGGGGGGACGCCAGGGGGGGACGCCGGCCACCTATATAAACATTTATCTCGGTAGTTTTAGTTTTTCGCAGGGGGATCGTGTCGAACCAAATTTTAGTTCACTGGACAAATAGTGTCCTTTGTTTTTTACAATCTTTTTCTATATAACAAAAAACATTATATTCACATTCCTTGGGAACTAGAGGGGGAAAATGTGAGATTGACGTCTTGAGCCTCACCGGAGAATTTCTTTGATAGTGGAGAGGGCCGACGAGGGCTACCAGAGGTTTATTTTGAGACATTTAAACAGTAATATTTTTCTTTCCCTATTTATACAGTGCTCCAATATATTTAAACAAATGTATGCAATGTATCAGATAACCATATTTTAGAGGTTGTGTCATAGTCAGGGCGCCACGCTTGGCTATCTAGCTTATTTCAAGACGAGGGTACGACGTAATGGGGTTATTATGAAACATATACCAAAAGATAGCCCAAAAAACGCTGATACCGAAAATAAAAACGGCACTTTAAAACAGGAAGGGGAAGTCTATAAAATTTGGATCTGAAATTCAGATTTCCCAAAAAGTGCTATCTTTCGAGCAACAGCCGCAAAAACTGGTTCCAGACGTCATTTTCCGGTAGTCTTTGTGTTGTTTTGACTGCTGTTGTTTTAGTACTAAGACTAAGACCGAATCAAACAGTTCGTGGTAACGAACTGTAAGTAAGGAGCGACCCGGCTCAATGGTAACCGAAACTCTATAAAACAGGTTTTTGATAGCCATAGATACATCAAAAGAATCAGATTTCAATCCTGAATTCAAATATATAGTTTTCATCAAGTTTAGTCTTACCCATCAAAAGTTACGCGCCTGAGAAAATTTGGCTAATTTTTGAACAAAGAGGGAAAGACCCCTTAAAAGTAATAAAACCTTAATGAACATCACACCATTAGATTTAGAGTATCAGAGAATCCCTGCTTAGAGGTCTCAAGTACATAATTGCAAATTTGTAGAATTTTCTATTTTTTGCCAGAAGAAAAATCAAGGATGCGTGTTTATTTGTTTTTTTGTTGTTTTTTTTTTTTTCCCCAAGGGTGATCGTATCGACCCAGTGGTCCTAGAATATCGTCGGAGGGCTCATTTGAACGGAAATTAAAAGTTCTAGTGCCCTTTTTAAGTGACCAAAAAAAATGGAGGGCAACTAGGCCCCCTCCCACGCTAATTTTTTTCCCAAAGTCACCCGATCAAAATTGTGAGATAGCCATCTTGTTCAGCATGGTCGAAAATATGATAAAAATGTCTTTTAGGATGACTTAATCCCCCAAAGTTCCCGGGGGGAGGGCTGAAAGTTATGAACTTTACTCAATGTTAACATATTATATTATTGTTTATTGGGAAGTATACAGACATTTTCAGGGGGGATTTTTTTGGTAGGTGGGGGGAGGGGGTGGGTCGGGGCTTACATGAGAGGATCCTTCCATGAAGGAAGGTTTCATGGGAGAAGGGATATTGCTATGAAGGGGGCGCCGGATTTCCCAGCATTGTTAAAGAAAAAGATCAGAAATTAAATAAAAAAAAAAGTTTTTCAACTGATTTCAACTGATCAACTGATTGTGATTAAGGGGTCATTTTTAAAGAACTTGAAAAAAAATTGAACCTTATCTTAAAGAGCAGGGTATTGACAAAGGGGCGAACCCCCTAATGTACGTATTAAAAATCTATGAATCTAGAAGTTTGTTATGTAAGTTGATTCGGAAGTTACGTATATTTATTACTAATAAAAACGTTCGTAAATAAAATTAAACAAGTTTCGAGAAAGCCACTTAACCAAATAAAAGTAAAATTAATACGCAAATTGTGTTTTAATTATCCATGTACGGTGAGCCAAAATCAAAACCTGCATTAATTCAAAAACGTTAAAAAATCAAATTAGAAAAACAAGTTTTTTTTAACTGAAAGTAAGGAACGACGTTAAAACTTAAAACGAACAGAAATTATTCCGTATATGAAGGGGGCTGTCCCCTCTTCAACGCCTCGCTCTTTACGCTAAAGTTTGACTGTCTCACAACTCTATTTTCTTAAACAATGAAAAAACTTTAGCGCAAAGACCAAGGCGTTGAGGAGGGGAGAGCCCCCTTCATATACGGAATAATTTCTGTTCGTTTTAAGTTTTAACGTCGTTCCTTACTTTCAGTTAAAAAAACTTGTTTTTTTTATTTAATCAAGATACAGACTGAATTGAATGGTATGTTTATTTCTTAGCTATCTCATCAGGTCCTTTATTCCAAATCAACCAAATTGCGAGAAGACATATTATTGACAAATACAGTCGTGGGTAATTTGATGGTAGGTTAGGTTTGATGGTAGTGCCTAATTTTGCAAACATTTTTTAGCTAAGCTTTGATAATTGATAGTTTTTAAGATATAGTTGGTGGAATATAGCTACAGAGGTATTAATTATTTACAGCTATACAAAGGACGGTGTTGGGCACTGGTGCATTGTGCGGACACCGCGAAGAAGTCAAGTTTGGTTAATGCTAATGAAATAAAATAAAATAGGATGCATACATAATAGTTTAGAAACAAATTTGTGCTATATATTTGCACATTAGGGGGGTTGGGGGGTAAAGCATATCATATATTAAATACGTAACCTAACCTAGGTACCTTTCTCCCTCCTAAACCCCAAAAAACAATCGTTTAAATATTGAGAAACCACGCTTTGCCATCAATTTATCTCGCAAATCACCCGTTGTCTGCAAATGAAATAGCAGTTTGACGGGTTTCGTGACTGGTTTCTTTGATACAGTATATAGCGATGTCCGCATAATGCACTAGTACCCGTATTTAATATATGCTATGCTTTACCCCCACCCCCCTAATGTGCAAATATATAGCCCAAATTTGTTTCTAAACTATTATATATATTCATCCTATTCTATTTTATTTCATTAGCATTAACCAAACTCGACTTCTTCGCGGTGCCCGCATAATACCCAAGTACCCGGTATTGTTTAGTCTAGATGTTGCTAGATGGCTTCCTTGATGTTTTTTCATGGAGCCTAGAGTTTCCAGTCTTAAAAGCTTCCCATTCTTTTGGCCAACATCTATCTGCCAACTAAATGGCTATATGTGATAATATTCCACAAATTCAGCATGTAATCCAGTAAGGGCTTTCCTGTACCCTAATGAAACTCCATGCAGACAGTGACAGCTCTGGGAAGGCGTTGTAAGTAATGCTCTGGGGGCATATATAGTTCTTATGGAAAAGATTCTCGTAAAAACTTCGGAGAGGACTCGTATGATTGAAAATTGAAAGTTTTCATTCACTTTTTAAGAGTCAAAAGAGATTAGAGGGTAACTATCCCCTCCCCTCCACGTCCTATTTTCCTTAGACCCATCCGATAAGAACTTTGAGAGAGCCATTTTTTTAAAAATGGTTCAAAGATCATATAACGAAAATTCCGGGGTCGACACAATCCTTCAGGGCCCGGTGTGAGCGTTGTAAGTTATTCCTGGAGGGCATATACAGCTGCTGTGGAAAGGATGCTCGAATAAAATTCAGAGAGGGCTCATTTGATTTGAAACTGTAAGTTCTAGTTCAGCTTTTAAGAATCAAAAGAGATCATAGGGCAACTATCCCCCCATGCCCCTTTTCCCCTAAATGCACCCAATAAAAATTTTGACATAGCCATTTTTTTAAAAGTATTTCAAAGGTCAGAATAAATAATACTCCGGTGTCAACACAACCACCCAGGGCCCGGGGGCAGGCGTTGCAAGTTATGCCCTTGGGGCATATATGGTTCTTATGGAAGGGATGCTCGTATAAACTTCAGAGAGGGCTAATTTGAATGGAAATTGAAAGTTCTAGTTCTATTTGTAAGAGTCAAAAGAGATCGGAGGGCCCCTTGCCCCCGCCACACCCTTTTTTCCCCAAAACCATCCGATAAAACTTTTCAAATAGCCATTTTTAAAAAAAAAATTAATAAAAAAAACAATTTTTTTTTAATTGAAAGTAAGGAACGACGTTAAAACTTAAAACGAACAGAAATTATTCCGTATATGAAAGGGGCTGTCCCCTCCTCAACGCCTCGCTCTATGCGCTAAAGTTTTTTATTGTTTAAAAAAATAGAGTTGTGAGAAAGTCAAACTTTAGCGTAAAGAGCAAGGCGTTGAGGAGGGGACAGCCCCTTTCATATACGGAGTAATTTCGGTTCGTTTTAAGTTTTAACGTTGTTCCTTTATTTTCAGGTAAAAAAATTTTTTTTTTTTTTTATTTTTGAACGTCTTTGAATTAATTCAGGGTTTGATTTGGCTCACCGTACATGAGTAATTAAAACAGAATTTGCATATTAATTTTACTTTTATTTGGTTAAATGGCATTCTCTAAACTTGTTCAATTTTATTTACGAATGTTTTTATTAGTAATAAACATACGTAGTTTACGAATTAACTTACATAACGAACTTCTATTTTCATATATTTTTAATGCGTATATTAGGGGGCTCGCCCCCTAGTCAATACCTTACTCTTTACGGTAACCTTTGAATTTTGTTCCAGTTCTTTGAAAATGACACCTTAATCACAAAGGCCATTATTTAGAATAAATAGCTCTTATGAAAGTACTAAAAAATCTTTGGCTTAAAGAGCGAGGTATTGACTAGGGGGTAAATCCAATCATATACGTAATATTTTCTGTTCGTTCTAATTTTTGATGTCACTCCTTACTTTCAGTTGAAAAACATGTTTTTTTATATTTAATTTCTAATCTTTTTTAAATAATGCTGGGCAATCCGGCACCCCCTTCATAGCAATGTCCCTTCCCCCATGAATACTTCCTCCATGGAAAGATCCTCCTACATAACCCCGACCAGCCCCTCCAATACCAGACAAAAATCCTCCCTGAAAGCGTCTGTATACTTCCCAATAATCAATACTATATGCAAACATTGGGTAAAGTTCGCATATTTCAGCCCTCCTCCTAGGGACTTCGGGGGATTAAGCCATCCTAAAAGATATATTTATCATATTTTGGACCATGCTGAACAAAATGGCTATCTCAAAATTTTGATCGGGTGACTTTGGGAAAAAATGAGCGTGGGAGGGGGCCTAGTTGCCCTCCATTTTTTTGTCACTTAAAAAGGGCACTAGAACTTTTAATTTCCGTTCCAGTTAGCCCTTCCACGATATTGTAGGACCACTGGGTCAATGCAATCACCCCTGGGGAAACAAAAAACAAAAAAAAAACAAAAAAAACAAAAAAACAAATAAACACGCATCCGTGATCTTTCTTCTGGCAAAAAATACAAAATTCCACATTTTTGCAGATAGGAGCTTGAAACTTCTACATTATGGTTCTCTGATACGCTGAATATGATGGTGTGATTTTCATTAAGGTTCTATAACTTTTATAGGGTCTTTCCCCTTTTTTTCGAAAATCAGTCAAATTTTCAATTTTCTGATGGGTAGAACTAAACTTGATGAAACTTATATATTTAAAATCGGCATTAAAATCTGATTCTTTTGATGTATCTATTAGTATCCAAAACCCGTTTTCTAGAGTTTCGGTTACCATTCAGCCGGGCCACTCCTTACTTACAGTTCGTTACCACGAACTGTTTGATAGTTCAAAGGTATCAACAAAAACTCCGGTATAGACACAGTCCCCCACGGTCCAGAGGGCAGGCATTGTAATCTATTTCCTGGGGTCTAAAACCTACTGCTTCATTAGACTTTTACAGTGAGAGAAGGAGGCGATACCCAAACTCTTGTTTGTAGTGATTTATGTTCGTTTCAAGCTTGATTTGCATATTCAATTTAAGTTTAACTCCTTTTAAGATTTATTTATTCATTTACATTAATATCTATTGTATGTTTGTTTGCGATGGATTGTTTATTTAATTTCTGTTCGTTTTATACTTTCATTTATACTTCAAGAGCAAAAATGTTTTTTTTTTTCGTTTTAAGCTTGATCTTCATATCCAATCTAAGCATTGCCCACTTTAGAACCTATTTAATCATTTATATTATTACTTGTTGTATGTTATTTGCTATGATTGTTTATTTAATTTCTGTTCGTTTTGGGCTTCATTTATTGTTTAATAGTAATTTCTGGTTGTTTTGAATTTGAATTTTAACAGGTATTTGTATCTGTTGAGTTTAAATTTAAAATGGCCTTTACTTTTCTTTGGAAAACTTATTTTTCGGAAATTTTTTTTAACTAATTTCAATAAATGCTCTTTAGATCTTCATCGATTTCATGATCTGCTCTTTAGTATATCTTCATCGATTTCAAGGAATATGTTGGACAAGGGTATTAGATAAAAGATAAGGTCGTGACAGCACCTTCAAAATTTTTTTTAATTAATAAAAAAAAAAAAAAAAGAAGTTTTTCAAAGAAAAGTAAAGGCCGTATTAACCTAAGATCAGAAGAAATAGAAACCTACAATAGCTAAAACTCAAAATAGTTTTTTTTATTCTTTATTTTTTATTCCAAAATAAATTAACAGCCTTGCCAAGAACTAATATAATTAAACTGAATATAAGATAAGATAGATAAGATAAGATAAGTTTTATTCTTCATTAAATACACATACAATATTAGATGTTATAAATCCCTCAAAGGCTCATTGGCCTGTACAAAGAGGGAAGACATATGAATTACATACTCAAGGATAAAAAACATACTCAATATGAATTACATACTCAAGGATAAAAAACAAAAGAAAATTTAAAATGATCACTTACTCACATATGAAGAAGAAAAGAAAATATAAATAAAATAGAAACTATAGAAAAAATTAGAATAAATAAACTAAATTAATTAATTATATTAAATAGACTCAAAAAAAAAAAAAAAAAAAAAAAAAAAAAAAAAAAAAAAAAATTACTATAAGCGAATTCCTGTCGTCGAAACAGACTGTAATTATTAGACTATAATAAAATGGTGCGAAAGCAATAAAATTTAACCTATCTTCATGAATGCTACTCCTTAGTGAACTATACAAGTTTCACCAATAAAAAATGATAATCATACCTGAGGCCTGGGAGTCATAGCGCAGAGAAAACCACCATAAAACAAACTAACCATTCAGGGGACATCAACTCCACAAAAAAAAAATAAAAAATAAAAAATAAAAAAATTATTCAGTTTGATTCTTAACTAAATGGTCCTTAAGAATCCTCTTGAAAGTGCCAAAAGAGTGGCATTTCTGTACTGAAGAAGGCAGGGAGTTCCAAACCTGATGACAAGCGATGAGGGGATTGAAATCTGACCGCACAGTGGGAGTAGGAGGAATGCAGATATTATGTGACGAACGAAGGTTATATGGAGCTGAATCAGAAATAAACTGAGGAGTTTTTTGAAGAGATTTTGGAAGATTGCCATGAAGCTGATGATAAACAAAACAACCACAAGAAATAATGTATATAGCCTTTTTTTTTAGACGCGGTCTGGGTTAATACGGTTGGGTGACATTACCCTGCGGCGTTGTTTTATATTAAATGAACGAACGCGACCGCAGTGTAGAAGGAAAAGTAGACATCCATACTATGGGGCAATAAGAGACACATGACTGGACAAGGCAGAAAAAAAGAAGCTTCAGAATAGATCCAGGAAAGGTGTGTTTGAGTTTTCGACTGACACCCAAACTCCGTCAGACCTTAACCCTAATCATGGCTATATGGTGTCTAAACGAAAGGTTCTCATCAAGCAGGATACCACGAAATCGGACCAACCGATTCTTTGGTCTACACAAGAAGCCTTGTGACACCTGAAGCTGTGTCAGTTGAGGGAAAGCTACACCAATTCGAGGAAAAATAAGAAAATGTGACTTGGTAACATTCAAGGCCAAGTAATTCGCCTCAAACCATGAAACTACTCTCTCAAATATTGCCACCAGATTAGATCTGACATCACATTCCGTCCTCCCTAGAGTCCCAAAAGTGCTGTCGTCAGCAAAAGCAACGAGGCAATCTTCATTAGAAGTAGCATTGGGACACGAAGGAACATCCGGATGACACAGATTGCAGCATACCAGAGGACTGGTATTCTTGACTGCTGAAATCAGATCATTGACATAAATCAGAAATAAAACGGGGCCAAGAACAGATCCCTGGGGGACACCATATTCTACTTCAGAAGGGCTTCGGAAAAGCGGATCAATTGAAATAAGTCTACCAGAAAGATATGATTCAAACCAAGAAAAAACATTTGATCTTATACCAATATGCGATAATTTCCAAAGAAGAATCTGATGAGTCAAAGAATCAAAAGCTTGACGAACATCCAAAAATAAAGCTGCCGGGATAAGACCAAAATCTATTGCCAAATGAATGAAATTCAATAGAGATACGCAAGCATGCTCTGTAGAGTGATTCGCTCGGAATCCGAACTGGAAATCATGGAAAAATTTTTGACATCCAGAAAACTAAGAAGCCTGGATAGCCTTCTCAAAAATTTTGCTGAAAACAGATAGAAGAGAAATTGGCCTATAATTAGCAGGATCACTCCGGGACCCACCTTTATACAGCACTATAACCTTAGCTCGCTTGAGTGGTTCAGGGAAAATTCCATTCACGAAAGACAGATTGACAAGCTTAGTCAATGGTGACAGAATAGCGGGAAGAACGGCACGGATAACCCTTGTAGGAATTCTGTCTGGCCCTGAAGACGATGAACCTTTAAGTGCATTTACGATCCGAGCTACCTCAAACTCAGAAACGGGGTTCAAGACCATTGACTTTAAACATGAGGGTCCAAAATAGGCTCTGAAATCACAACACGGAGTTGTAGAGCTCACAGATGAAGCAGTCGCTTTTCCGATATTATCAAAATAATAACAAAGATATATCTTAAAAATTTATTATACATTGAAAATTTTAACGTCAACTATAAGCGTTGTTGGAACCGAATGCGGAGGGGGAGTAGGTTTAAGTACAGAATTAATAATTTTCCATGTCTTCCCAACATCCTTTCCACACTCAGAAAATTTCCTGTGATAATACTGAGACTTGGCCTTCCGACACAGAGACTTAAATATATTCCTATAGGCCTTGAACCGCTGATGATGAGAAGCAGATGACGAAGCCTTATATAGTTTCCACAGATAATTTTTCCTTTTCCAGCTTTTATGGAGACCTGGAGTCATCCACGGATTCAGCAGTACTATCCTTTTCGTGTATGAGGCTTTGGATTCTGGTGGCAAACTTCTAGGATACCTTCTTTTACTGAATCATAAAAGAAATCAAAAGAGCGGTTAAAATCCGATTCAGAATCCAAACTATCCCATGACTGATCAGTCAAACGAGATTTAAGTAGACTGATCTCACTGACACCAAAACGGAAAAATGGGAGATTAGATGGCGAAACTTTACGCTGCGATCGATTAGCAGTCCTATACCGTGAAATAGCAGGGAAATGATCAGAAATATCACTAATAATCACCGAATCATCTAAGACATCTAGTGACGAAAAAATATTATCAATAAGTGATGCATGCATCTCAGTAACTCGGGTTGGTATACAAACTGAAGGTAGAGCTCCCGCAGAAAGCATCATTGACAAAAAATCTGCAGCCGAAGCAGAATTTTGATCCAGCAGGTTAATATTGAAATCCCCCATAAGGATTAGTTCGTAAGGATGCTTTTGGAGTAAGTCCAAAACCTCTTCTAGAATTTTCATAAACGAAGGAATAGATCCACTAGGGGATCTGTATAAACAAGCCAACAACTAAATTCTTACAACCTGACTTAATCTCAATAAAAAGGGATTCAAAGATTCCTTCCTCATTTCTACTCAAATCACTTCGAAAATTATATACAAGATGATCGGCAATATACAGGGCAAGGCCACCTTTCGCCATCTGTTTCCGGTTCATCCTCTCCATCCTAAATCTTTGGATATCTAAAAGCATATCCTTTTTTGAATCCAGGAAAGTTTCACATAATCCAATAACATCCGGAGTTCCACCACTGACGATCCGTTTCAGCTCATCAAAAGAGGAACAAAGCCCCTGAATATTTAGGTGAAGCACAGAGAAAATACCATCTTGTTTAGAAGAGGCAGAACCACTTAATTGCGAAACATTTACTTTCAATAACCGATTTAGGATCATTATAATTCCTATTCCTACTTCCAACTGAATTATTAATTATACTTTCTATATCTAAAGGATTATTTTGTAACTCAACAAAACGTTCCCCCAAAGAGTTAACATCACCCTGGTCACTAAAAGAATTAATGATTTTACTTACGGTGGATAGTAAATCCGCTCCGCGACCAAACTCACCAGACCAAAGGTTAACGACTTCACAGCAGAGCTATGGTATCTATGCAGAAGAAAAATATTAACATCGAAAAATGACACAGCCGAAGTAATAAAAAGAAAAAAATTACCGAAAAGTGCACACAAAAATAAATAGAAACAAACAATATTTTTGAGAAAAAAAAAAAAAAATAGAGAAGAAAAAAATGAACCAAAAACTATTGAATTGGTTTATATAAAAAAAAAGAAAAGGGACAATAAACAAACAATCCATGAGAGAAAAAAAAAAAAAAAAAAAAAAAAAAAAAAAAAAAAAAAAACAGACAGAAAAAACAAAAAAAAACAACTAGATACAGTCAGCGAGAGACCTTATTTTTTTTATTGGAGTCCCGTCACTAGGCTTTGCCAATATTTGTCCCCGATCAGACCAAGCATTCCGGTGACCGAACTTGTCTTTCGCCGCATTCAGAATATCTCGTCTCTGCTTGGTCAGAGACTCAACAACAAAATTACCACTAGAGGCCAACTTGGATTTGGCCTTGAACACTTTACAAGCAATGCTTTTGCTCGAAAACTTCACTATTATCGGAGCGACCCTTGGAGCAGATGGAACCGCCTGAGTTGAATCAGCTGTAGCAGCATTATTCAGTCTAAGTCTATACACGTTCACGACCTCATTTGTACTAATTTCAGGCAAAGACATCTTCTGATTAATAGTTAACAACACAGCAGAACGAGTGTCAACACCAGTTTTCTGCCTAACACCGTGAAAAACCAGGCTGTCTAGTAGTGATTCTTGTTCATAACTATCCAACTTATTCTCAAGCCTGTTCAGTCTGTCCTCATTCCCCCTCATTCCCAATTTTCAAGTTCATTACTCAGTCCCTTTAGCGACTTATCAATTCGCTGAAACTTGGGGTTAAATTCAATCATGAGAGCATCATAAATTTGACTAGCAATAAGCTCAGTCGATTCCTTAAGAGAGTCTGAGCTCGCCAGTTTTTCCGAAACTTTTTGAGTTATACTGTCCATCAGGTCATTTTTGGTTTTATCCAGTTCAGCTTGGGTAGCTACGAGTCTCTGTTGTATCGGGATAATACTGCTAGATAATGCTAATGCTGGGCCATTTGCTCTGCTCTTATCATTACCTCTCATCGCAAGGTATGTTTTTGATAGTCTCATGTAAATATCAGGCGTAGTAGCAAGCTCTTCAAAAGCTTTTTTTGAAGAAGGAGCGGGCAAATTAACAGTGGTAGGATCATAAACTTGGAGATTTGCATCCACGAGGCGAAATTTATCATGCGATCCATAGCAAAATGCCGTATAAACTGGCTTGCCTCGTGTATCCTTACCAGCTTTGATTATTCTTACTGGACAGAGGGGATAATCCTTGAACTTTGCAAGAGCAAGATCAAACTGTTTAAAAGCCATGATTATCAGTAGCAAGATAAAAAAAGCAAAAGACTTATCTTGACGTGAGGCCAAACAAAATATTCCAAATAAATATTCAAAAAGTCTAGCGCCAGCCAGCTAATGTATTAACCAAAACAGGTATTCACTCGATTTTTACGTCACACCACGGGTGAAATGAAAATAGGTCTTGCCTCGGGAGTATTTTCCACGGCGGCCGGGGGGGGGCGGGAAAAAACCCCCCCCCATTCACAAAGGGGGTTTGGATGTAAAAATTATCAAAAATATAAATGAATATCCTGAATCAAGGTCACTTTAACCCACAGCAAAATGTTACGAAATAACAGTCACTGAATTAGGTACTGACTCTAATTGATTCCGGATATGATCCGTTTTCAACACTTGTTTAAAACTGGTATTTAATCTTTTTGAAAGAACAAATTGGTCTTCACAGGTCAGAGACTGAATAGCAATAATATTCAATAATATAATATTCAATAATATTCAATAATAATTTGAATAGCAATAATAGACTGAAAGAATATTCGACATATATTGATATTAATGGCTAAAAGCTCATTAGCTCAAGATTTTGTTTCACTCAGAGCCAAATTTAAAGCTTAGAAAATTTTAGGCCAAGCGTTGTCTGCAAGATTTTCGGGGAAATCCCGAAAACTTAGGGAATAGTGAAAGCCGCAGAGCCTAGTGAGCCTATTGGTGATTCCTGCTCTGGTTTCATTGCATTTTTTTTTCAATTTTGTAATAAGTACAAAAGAAAATATTTGTAATATAATTCATTTTAGTAAAGCGCCAAATACGATGTAGGCCTTATGCTTTTACCGTTAGGGTAATGGGCAGTAGCCAAACTCTTGCTTTTAGTGAAGAATATAGGTGTCTTGAACAGTTTTGGAAAGCACTAAACTGAACAAAAGTGAGAGCCAAACTGAAAGCTAAACTGAAAGAGATATATTGAATGCTCGTCATATCCGGGCTGTCAGGATTTTTGTTGTCTGATCATTGAAATATTTGAAACAAACTGGCAGTCTCAAAATTTTGATCGGATACATTTGGAGAAAAAAAGGTGTGTGTGGGGGGAGAGGGTAGATGAGCCCAGTTGACTCATAAAAAGGCAACTAGAACTCTTAATTTCCAATAAAATGAGCCACCTGTGAAGTTTATACGGCCAACCATTACATACAAACCTTATATACGCCGGGGCATAACTTAAAACACTTGCCCCACGTGTCAACCCCGGAGTTTTTGTTATTTAATGTTTTAACTATTTATAAAAAAAATGGCTATCTCAAAATTTCTTTTGGATGGGTTTGGGGGAAAAGGGCGATGCCCTCTGATCTCTTTTAATTCTTAAAAAGTGAACTAGAACTTTCAATTTCCAATCAAATGAGCCCTCTCTGAAGTTTATACGCGCATCCCTTCTATAAGAACCATACATACCCCCAAGGCATAACTTACAATCCCTATCCCGGGGCCTTTGGGGGTTGAGTCGACATCGGAGCTTTTGTTATCTTATCTTTGAACTATTTTTAACAAAATGACTATCTTAAAATTGTTATCGGATGCATTTTGGGAAAAACTGGCTTGGGGGGATACTTGCCCTCCGATCACTTTTGACTCTTAAAAAGAGCACTAGAACTTCCAATTGCCAATCGAGTGAGACCCTTCCAAAGTTTATACGAAGTGACTTTTTCAATATGAAGTGCCTCTGGGAAAAAAAATCAAATAAAAATAACACATTGGTCCTTTACTATAGACAATGCTATAGTGTTGCCTCTGATATTCCAAATTCCTACGACTCCCGAAAACGAAGTGAAATTTAAAAACAACTCTTTCAAATGAAAGACAAAAACAGAGTTGCAACTTAAAACAAATGAAAATTATCAATTAGTCATATCTAAATCATTCAAGAAATATTTTTCTTTCAAAGTATTAGCTTAATGAGGCTTTTAGATTTTTATCATAATTTTTAACAATGAAAAGACTCATTTATGTACTTTTGCTTGGATCTATACAACTCCCGATTCAAATGCAATGGAAAGGTTATCAGTAAATAAAACATTATAGATTACTAACTGGCTAAACTTTTGTATATTTGAGATTTTACAGATATTTATTAGCCAAAATGTAAAAGTGAGCACTGGGTAACTAAGCAAAACCCAGGATTTGGAGGCCTGGGAAACCAACAATAGAAACACTGGAAGTGTATGCTTTTCGTTTTGTGAATACAGAAAATAAAATTAAAACCAGCTTGGGGATAAATTTGGTCTTAGTAGTCTTGATACATAGAGTTAGACACATCCAAAATTGCTAAGACCTGCATATTCTTCTCCTTGTCCTCTCTTGTTTTTGAATTTCATAAAATTCTTTGTAGCTAGGGTTGGTAAGCCCATAAATGAACTAAATTGTAGCAAGGCAGTTTACCCCTAATACTTAAAATTATTTTTGACGTGAGTTTCTCTTTGTATTCTCTTATCAAACAGTTCGTGATAACGAAGTGTAAGTAAGGAGCGACCCGGCTCAATAGTAACCGAAACTCTAAAAAACGAAATTTTGATACCAATAGATATATAAAACAAATTGAATTTTTATGCTGATTTTAAGTATATCCTTCAGTTTATTCTTATCCGTCAAAGGTTACGAGCCTGAGAGAATTTTCCTGTTTTCCTAATAAAGGGGGAAATAGCCCCTAAAAGTCAAGTGATCTCAATGAAAATCACATCGTCTGAGTCAGCCTATCAGAGCACCCAACTGTGTAGGTTTCAAAATCCTATCTGCAAAACTGTGAAATTTTGAATTTTTTGCCAGAAGAAAGATCACGGATGAGTATTTATTTTTTTTTTTTGTATTTTTTGTTTTTTTCTCAAGGGTGATCGTATCGACCCATTGGTCCTAGAATATTGGGAGGGGCTCATTCGAACGGCCCGAAGTTCTAGTACCCTTTTTAAATGACCAAAAAATGGGATTGCAGCTAGGCCCCCTCTCCGCCCCTTTTTCCCAAAATCGTCCGATAAAAATTTTGAGATAGCCATTTTGTTCATCATAGTTGAAAGATGCAATAACTATGTCTTTGGGTATAACAACCCTCCCCCCCCCCGCAGCCCCAGGGGAAAGGTCTTTAAGTTATAAAATTTACCTATTGTTTCCGCATAGTATTTGTTATTGGGATGTAAGCATACATTTTTTGGTGGAGGGGCACATTTTCTGCTGGGGGGTTGTCCTCAGGGGAATTTTCCATGGAGAGGGAAGTTTCCAGGAAGTGAACTTGTCAAGGAAAAATATACAATGGGGGAATTTGCCACAATTCTTATACAAAATTCATTTTATATGTCTTGTTTTCTCTTTTCCGTCTCAATCTTTCGTGCGGAGTGGCAAAACTGTCTAGAGTAAATTTTCACCGGGATTGAATTGTCTAGAGGATATTTCCATGGGGAGGGGGTTTCTTCATAGATTTAGGGCCAGATTTCCTGGCATTATTTAAAAAACAATCAGAAATTAAATAAAAAACAAGTTTTTTCAACTGAAAGTAAGGAGCAACATTAAAACTTAAAACGAACAGAAATTATTACGTATATAAAAGGGGATGCCCCTTCCTCATCACCTAGCTCTTTACGCTAAAGTTTGAATTTTGTCCCAACTCTTTAATAATGACTTTTGAAACACTAGGGCCGTTTAATTAGAAAAATAAGACGCATTTTTGAAAGCACTAATAAACTTTAGCGTAAAGAGCGAGGTGTTAAGGAGAGCGTAATCCCTTTACATACGTAATAATTTCTCTTCGTTTTAAGCTTTAATGTTGCTCCTTACTTTCAGTTGACATTTTTTTTTTTTATTGAATTTCCTTCCGGGAAGCCTTTAATATTCTCCGCATCATATCTCAAATAAAAACATAAAAACAAACTCCAGCTCAAGTTCCTGTTGCGATCGACTTAAAAAAAACAACAACAAACTATTAAACCCCTCAGGAGAGCTTTTTAAGGAATTATTGATTGTTTACGTTTTTTTAAGTTAGATTTTCCGCATTTCAAGTCTTGACTTCAAGTTTTTTCTTCTTCCATCATCCTTAATCTTCCTATTACTTTCAAGACCTCATTTTAAGTTAGAATTAAGTGAATAATTATACTTTTCTTCAGGTTACGTGCGGCCTGTGTTTTTCTTCCGCTTTTATTCCTTGTCCAAGCGGAAGGGTATTTCCCAGCCCAGGAAAGATTCCTGTTGGGTAATCTGTTTAGACGCAACACAAACATTATCCTTACGTCACATACTACAACCATAACAAAAACTGTAAATCCAACCTGTTTTCAGCTTTTGGCTAGCGAAATTCCAGCTTGTCAGAGAAAGAAGAGGCAATTATTCTGGGATGATAATTCAAAAGCAAGACATTTCCTACGTGGGGGAAACTCTGCAAAGCTCAAAGACTTACCCCACCCTTTTGAAGTTCAATATATGAGGTTTGACTATATGCTATTAAAGCTTAAGGGCCCATTGTAATTTTATAGATGTTTGCATTAATTGGCAAAATGAGGGCAAATAATTGTGAAAAGAATCGTCCATTTTGTATGAAAAGGTGAACAACTGCTATAAATTGAAAAAGGTTCTATGTCTCTTATTTACCTCATTCATTCAAGAATATTCTCTGTATGATTCCATTTTTGTGTTAGCTTCTTTAGGTGTAAAATGCTTATTGATATATATTGCACTAATTAACAGAAGATATAATTTGATATGTTGCTAGGAGTCGGAACTAGACTTATAACACAACTTTGAAATTAATGAGGGAATATTTTCAACAAAATAGGAAAACAACACTAAAACAGCAATAGCTACAAATAAGTGAAGAGTCCAGTGCGGCCCAGACCAAATTTTATTTTTAAACTGTTTCAGGAACACTAACTATTCCTTCGGTTTACCTTAATAATAGAAGTCTATCAAACCAAATTTTATGGATTTTTTTTAGCAAGAGCCCTGCAAAATGGGAATTTTTATACAGAAAATTTTTGAGTTTTTGAAGATTTTCCTGTTTTTATATTTGGAGCAGTCAAGACATACTTTAAAACTGTTCAAGGACAAGCTTTATGCTATGACATCTCATATCTACATTTTTAGTTATAAATAAACTTTAAATTTTTTCAAATGAAAAAGAATTGTTTTTTGCATTTTAATACATTCACATACAACAGTGGTTCTTCCGCATAAAAGTGTATCAACTTTTTGTTAACTCTTTTTCAACTTTAATAAATCTTGTAATTGATTCCCACCTTCATGCTAAAAACTCAGACGTCATACTCTCGGTTCTGGCCAGCAAGCATTAAATAAAAAAAAGTTTTTTATTTGAAAGTAAGGGGGAACATTAAAGCTTGAGAAAAGCAGGAGTTATTCTGTACATGAGGGGATTGACCCTCCCGAGCCCATCCTTCGTTACTCTAAAGTTTCTTAGTCCTTTAAAAAAGTCCCTTGTTCTAATCCAACGACCCTTGTGTTTCAGAAGTCGTTCTTAATAATTAGGACAAAAAGTCGAACTTTAGCATAAATAGCGTGGGGTCAATGAGGGAGGAGGTCAGTCATATCAAAAAAAAAAATAGTTTATCAAGCTTGGGTTAAGGAGGAAGAAACACACTCATTTAGATAATACATCTTGTCAATTTTAATGTTTAATGTTACTCCTTACTTTAAGTTGAAAAACTTACTTTTTTTATTTAATTTATTGTCGTTTTTCAAATTATGTCGAGACCTACCAGAAATAGGATATGTAATCCTGACCCAACTTAATTCCTGTATTTAGATGACAGGATTGAATTTCACTAAACGGACTTTTTGGAATACGTTCTTCAGTATGTTATGGTGTTTTTATGAAATTCGATACCTTTAAGGTGTCAGTTTATTTGTGATATTCATGGTGTGATAGATTGATTTGCATCTAGTGTAAATAGATACTATCTTTATAAACGAGCAATGATTGTATATGCATGTATTTATTTATGTATGTTTACTTTCTCGAAAACGGCTCCATATTTGTTTCGGAAAAATTGGTATCTTGGGATATTCTCGCATAAGAAAACGATCTAGAAAGGTCGAAAGTCTGAGAACATTCGTTAACAGCCTTAATTTTGGATTCGCAAATGATGTCATGTAGTAAAAATTACAAATAGGTCATGTATGTCATGTACGTCATGACATCATATGATGTCATTCATATTATATAAGATACCTGAGTTTCCAACGTAATCTGTTATTTATCCAACGTAATGTCTGTACGAAGGCCCAAAAAACAGAAATTTGCAGTTAGAGTTACTATAAATGAGGGCTATTTGAAACCAACACCCAAACTATCAAACATGATCAGGTGTGAATCTCCCTTAATCTCTTTCAATATCTCTCTCGATCTCTCTCAATCTCGCTCAATTTCTCTCAATCTCGTTCGATCTCTCTCAATCTCTCTCAATCTTTTGCGACAACACCAATACAGGCTGCTAAAGCAAAGGTTATTTGCTAATTTGTCTGAAGTAATCAAAATCCAAAATGAAGAAAATAGACAAATTCGAGCGTGTCAAAAATAAAAATGAAGAGCAAAGACACGCGCGGTTAGAAGATAAACAAAAACGAGAATTAGGACGTGTCAAAAATAAACATGAAGAGCAAAGAAACGGGCGGGTAAAAAAATTGAATATTTTCATGCATGGAAAAGTTTACATTAAGTTGCTTAAAGAGCAAAAAACTGGCAATTGCAAAAATGTTTGTATATATTTTGACAAGGGATTACAACAATTCAAAAATATTAAAAAGAAAACCCATATGTTTGAAGCTTAGTTAACGCGGTGTTCCACGTCATACTATTTTCATTTCATAGTCTTTGAAAAAATTTCTAAGTTAAGAAAAAAAAAACACATCTACAAATGTGGTTATTTTATAAGAGAAAAATCCCGTCCAGAATACGTCAGTTCAATCGCTAAAACTATTATGTAAACTGCAAAAATATTTACGGTGCCTGAGCAATAATCTTAATCTTTTGATTTAAACTAGAGAAATACCTGAAAATTTTAAAAATATTTTTTTTTAATGCAAAATCAACTCACTTAGTAATTAAGCTTACGGGTTTGGACGCAACCAGTTATAAAATGTCAGTAGGAAGACCCAAAAATTAAAATTTTCAATTATTACAAATTAGGCTAGGATTCTCTATTTTGACAAGGGATTACAAGAATTCAAAAACCATAAAAAAAACAAAAGTTTCAAGCTGTGTACATATCGTTGTTATAAATCAGGCCAGCTTCAAGAATCAAATATCTTTGAAAAGACCAGTATGAAAAGACATTAAATAAACTTAGTAGATATCGTTGTTAAAAATCGGACTTGCTTTGATAATCAAATATTTTTGAAAAGACTGTAGTATGAAAAGATAGCTAATTGTCTCTAATTGTAGTGGCTAGAACCCAAGGTAAAAAAAGGTAAAGAATATGGCTTTGGACTTTACAGTCCCTACCGGCGGTGCTGATCTCCGTTTCTTGGCCCTTCAGCCAGGAAGTGCAATGGGGGGCTGGGGGCCAACCATCCTGTGCTTTCACACACCCTTCCTATTTACCTTTCCCCAGGTTTCTCCAGGTACCCATTTAAAGCTGGGTAGATTCTGGCTGAGCTTACAGAGTCACGCCACTGACCCCCGTCCCAAACCAAATAATTGGGAGTACTAGGATTCGAACCCTCGTCCTCTCGGACAAAGGATCCTAAATCCAGCGCACAAATACACTCGACTAGGACTTGGCTAGAACACAAGTGACAACGAAAATCCATTTATATTGAAGCGTGCCGCGTGCTGAGTGCTGGGGCCCGCTGGCGAGTTTTGTATAGCCAACGATATGCGTGGTATATTACATGTTCGAATCTCACTATAAAGAGTTTTCAGGTTACGTTCTTTTATAAGTTTCTTTCTTTCTTCTTCTTTCTTTCTTATTTTCTGTCTTCATATGCGTGTGAAAATTTTTGTACGTTCTTTTATAAGTTTTTTTCTTTCTTCTTCTTTATTTCTTACTTTCTGTCTTCATATGCGTGTGAAAATTTTTGTACGTTCTTTTATAAGTTTCTTTCTTTCTTATTCTTTCTTTATTAATTTCTGTCTTCTTATGCGTGTCAAAATTTTTGTACGTTCTTTTATACGTTTCTTTCTTTCTTCTTCTTTCTTTCTTATTTTCTGTCTTCATATGCGTGTGAAAATTTTTGTACGTTCTTTTATTAGTTTCTTTCTTTCTTATTCTTTCTTTTTTACTTTCTGTCTTCTTATGCGTGTCAAAATTTTTGTACGTTCTTTTATAAGTTTCTTTCTTTCTTCTTCTTTCTTTCTTATTTTCTGTCTTCATATGCGTGTGAAAATTTTTGTACGTTCTTTTATAAGTTTTTTTCTTTCTTCTTCTTTATTTCTTACTTTCTGTCTTCATATGCGTGTGAAAATTTTTGTACGTTCTTTTATAAGTTTCTTTCTTTCTTATTCTTTCTTTTTTACTTTCTGTCTTCTTATGCTTGTCAAAATTTTTGTACGTTCTTTTATAAGTTTCTTTCTTTCTTCTTCTTTCTTTCTTACTTTCTGTCTTCATATGCGTGTGAAAATTTTTGTACGTTCTTTTATAAGTTTCTTTCTTTCTTATTCTTTCTTTTTTACTTTATGTCTTCTTATGCGTGTCAAAATTTTTGTACGTTCTTTTATAAGTTTCTTTCTTTCTTCTTCTTTCTTTATTACTTTCTGTATTCATATGCGTGTCAAAATTTTTGTACGTTCTTTTATAAGTTTCTTTCTTTCTTATTCTTTCTTTTTTACTTTCTGTCTTCTTATGCGTGTCAAAATTTTTGTACGTTCTTTTATAAGTTTCTTTCTTTCTTCTTCTTTCTTTATTACTTTCTGTCTTAATATGCGTGTCAAAATTTTTGTACGTTCTTTTATAAGTTTCTTTCTTTCTTCTTCTTTATTTCTTACTTTCTGTCTTCTTATGCGTGTCAAAATTTTTGTACGTTCTTTTATAAGTTTCTTTCTTTCTTCTTCTTTATTTCTTATTTTCTGTCTTCATATGCGTGTGAAAATTTTTGTTGCCCCCTCATTTTGAAAATCCCAAAATAAAAAGTATACTTACTGAATATTCCAGAGAGTTTATTTATTTCTTTCTAAGAAATAGTATGGTGACTGTTCTAGTATGGTGAGGTTTTCTCGTGTAACCCCACGCCCCCCCCCCAAATAAAAATCTTTGAGTAAAACCGCCTCCGAAAAAAAATCCTGGTTACGGCCTTGCTTCATTGTTCCATAACAAAAAGTCAATTCCTCTCAAGGTTCGTCATGTAAGTAATAAGCTTTCAGTTGGAGACGTGTGTACTTTGGTGTTGTTTTCTGATCAAGTTGTAAACCGAAGCAACGGTGTATTGTTGCACCATTTATCTTATGAACAGCAAAACCAATAGGATGCCATTACGACAAAAGAACAATTTTCTTTTTTGAAGTTAACTACAAAGAAGTCTACTCATAAGACTGATGTCCCTAGTTTTTCCAGTACCACAAAATCCTGATACAACCGTTTTTAGGGATGTATCACCATGGCACCTGGTAATATGGACCACAATTTTCTCAACAACTTTCTTTTGATCAGTTTTTAGTGACCCGTAGTGGTTTTCAGATAACAACCTTACTATTCGTTGACGATTTTGAGATATCTAATCTATTTAATACTATCAAAAAACAATATATTGTGCCTCACAAAATATATTGTCAATCACTATATAGAGTGAATCACTGTGAGGCACGATATATTGTGCCTCACAAAGATTCCCCCTGGTGGTGCTTTCATTTCTCAAGAGTCTATTACTCCATATAGACTAATGGTTAATAAAGACACTTATTTCAAAGCTTAATTTAGCCAAGCTGATTTACTTGCAGTTTGGTAAAACTATTTATAGTGACCCATAATTTTGAATTGGCATAATGAAGAATGGCGGGTGGGTTATTCCGTAGGGGGAGGTGTGCCTGATGCCTCAAGAATTGTACTTTTTACACCAAAATTTTACACCTACGCACTTGTATGGTTTTCAAAATCAACCATTGGTGTCTGTTTTGTTGTCTGCATGTTTTCTGCAGCTTTTTGTTCATTTGTTTTTCATTAATAGTTTATATTAATAGTTATAATTCATAAATTAATAGTTTAAGGATACGAATAAAGCTGCTTCAGATTTTGTTAATAAATTAAATGTTTTTGGATTTCACCTTTAAGGACATTTTTTTAGGCCAGTTGGACTCTTTGCAAATCTGCCATCTTATACTCCGTACAGTGCAAGAGAATTCAAAGACTACGAAGAGAATCGCCTAATTGAATCTAGTATCAAGGCTCCAGCCGCTGTAGAGGGAAGATTTTTCCTGAGTAGACCAACTATTACTGTAACAACCGACATAGCTACTGTAAGTGTCTGTTACCGTTCTGTTAACATTATTGTTTTTGTCTTCTCAGCAATTGATAGCTTAAGGGTATGAAAAACACTGCTCTAATCTTTAACGAATGAAATGTTTTTGAATTTGGCATTTAAAGATAATTTTCAATACCGTTTGCAAATTCTGCAAATCAGCCTATTGGCCAATTTTTGCTGTCTTCATAGTCTTGGTATTCTAATTCTGAATATGCAGATATGCAGAACTAGAATAGAAATACTATGAAACAAATTTAACCTTGCATCAAGGCGCCAGCACCTGTAGAGGAAAATTTTATCCTGATAAAAGACTGTTGCTCTGACTAATGCCATAATTAAGTGTACGGCAGTTTATGTCTGGTGGTAGTAATGTCAGATTTCAAAGTAACAGACACTTGAAGTAAGAATCTGTTGCTTTAAGTAATTTTTAATGAAACAATGAAAATCTATTTACAAATTATGTAAATCAGCCAGCTGGCCACCTCGTACTGTCTTCATAGTCCTGGTATATTTGAACAATCATAGGTTCTAATTAAACAAGTATGCAGAACTAGAATACGAAGAGAGTAAAACAACTCAACCAAGCATCAAGGCTTTAGAAGTTGTAGAAGATTTTTTTTCAATTAGTTCGTGGCTTAAATCCCGCACAGTCCCCGGGGGAGGGAGTTTTTCATGGAGGCAGGGAATTTTGCATCAAGGGGGCGCCAGATTTCCAGCATTATTTAAAAACGATCAGAAATTAAATTTAAAAAAACAAGTTTTTCAACTGAATGTAAGGAGCAACATTAAAACTTAAAACAAACAGAAATTATTACGTATATGAGGAGGTTCTCCCCCTCATATACGCTAACCTCACTCTTTACGCTAAAGTTTTTTCTTGTACTTTCAAAAGAGCTATTTATCCTAATTAGACGGCCTTTATGATTTAGGGGTCATAAAGAACTGGAAAAAAAATTTGAACTTCAGCGTAAAGAGGGTTGTATTGACTAGGGGGAAGAATCCCCTGATATACGTAATAATTTCTGTTCATTTTAAGTTTTTATGTTGTTCCTTACTTTCAGTTGAAAAACTTGTTTTTTTTATTTAATTTCGAGAAAAAACTCTGTTGTTCTGGCGACTGACATAACTAAGTATACGGTAATTATGTCATTTGGTAGTTATCTGAGCTCTCAGAGTAACAGACATTTACAATAAGTGTCTATTACTTTATGGAATTTATTATAAAAAATAGAAATCTCCATTAATAGAGTGCTACCGACAGAACTTGAACTCAGACGCTCTTGCAGCAAGCTAGATTCTTTTTACAGGCTACTGAGCTACTATGGCCCATCAGTAATCGTAGCAAATTTAACTTTTTAGTGTGACTTTTCCCCTCATAATTACCATTTGAATTAGTCCACCAGAGTTTTCAACGAAAAAAAAAATATATGCATAAGAGTGTCACAGAAGAATAATGCTAATACTTTATAAATATACGTCAAGTTATTAATGAAATAATTAACCATTTTTAATTAATAAAACAAGGTAGCTGCAGATTTAAAAGATTCTCCTTAGCACCAGGTACCAGAGGTGGTATTAAGGGAGGAATAGAAAGGGCACTTGCCCCGGTTGCAGAAATTTTAAGGGTGTAAAATATTAAAAAAAATAATCTAGCAGTTATCATCATTCTATAACTTTTAGTTACTTAATAAATTGAAAATAAGCGCGCTAATAAACTAAAATCCAGTTAAAATTCGGTCTAAAAATTTTTTGGGAAACCAGGAGACACGCTAATGAAAATTTTGCCTCAGGTGCAAGAGAGGCCAGAACCGCCTCAGTCAGTTACAATTTATATCTATAGATAACTACTTCACTGGAAGCTGATTTTTTGGTACATTTTCTACGCCAGCTGTTAGATACACGGACATTGCAGAGGAATAAAGAGCTTAATTCTATCATTGGCTTTGTGTTGAGACTAACCTGGTATAGCAATTTGTTTGTTGCTGCTTTATTTTGGCAGCTTCAAGATTCCGCTTTTCTGAAGGAAATCTGAAGTATTGCGAGGAGAAATATTTGAAATCTTCCGTAAGAACATAAAAATTTGATAAAAATCTAAACTATGGTCCTAAGTCAAGAGATTTATTTACCGCCCATTAGAATATTGGACAAAAAAACTATTTAATAACGGTCAAGTATGAACCCTCAGTGCTTAGCCAAAATTCTAAAAAAAACGGAGATAGGTGCACCATCTATTACCCTTTTATCGTGCTAGTTTGGCTATTGATACGCGCAGCCATTTGTATCCTATTTTGCAAAAAGTGTTTTTAACGTAGAATTTTTTTTTCAAGGGTGTCTGTTTGGAATTAAACAGATTGACCCAGGCTGCGGGATCTGCAATAGGATTGTATTTCCAGTAAAAAGGTTGCTTACACAAACAGATTTTAGAGCAGACGATTGGGTGCAATCTATTTAAAAAATAATTCAAATGATTTTAATTCTTAATAACCGCCAGTCGAAGTGCCTTAGGTATCAGGCAGCCAGTCCCAAGCCTGAAAAAAGAGGAGGGTTGGACTGCGGGCCTGCAGCCTATATTCAGAACTTTGAGGGCATTCCCCCTTCAAGGAAAACTAAGAGCAACTCAAACATCAAGATTGAGCCTCGGATCAAATCCCTTAATGATGACAACACCAATGTACCTAAGGATTTCTTATGAAAGTGAATAATAGCGAATTTTTTATGAAAGCAGTATACCGCAATAGTGTATTAACATACTCCATATTAACAGTACATTAGTGGTAACCAGGAGAGATTCCATTACAATATTTGGCGCTGGTGAGGCTTTCCCCTCCAAATAAGTGGTACGGCACTATTTCTGCGCCAATATTTGGTGGTAACCGTGGTTACCAGTACAATATTTGGTGCCAGCGTTGATGCCATTATAATATTTGGTGCCAGCGTTGATTACACCATAATATTTAATTGCAGTTTTGACTACAATATAATAGGGTCGTTCTTAAAAAATTGGGAAAAAATCCAACAGTAGCGTAATGAGCAAGGTATTGAGGAGGATGCGGTTTCCCTAAATATATAATAATTTCTGTTGGTTTTAAATTCTGAAATTTTAAATTTTGATGCCTTAAGTTTTGTATATGGGATGTAAGATTGATGTCTCAACCATCCAAAACTGAACAAGTACCAAAAGTGATGACAGATTGCCACTTAGACTTATTGGCATGGTCAGAAGTATAGTATAGGCTAGTTTTCACAACATTGTATAGGAAGATAGGTCATTTCTCACAAGCTTCCCCTAAAGTATGGGAGGGCTCTGGAGACATTGTGTTGGAGTATAGGGGATATACTGATATAGTGCATTGGGTTATAGGACATCTACGGACACTTTAGCGTTTTTAGAAGTCATAACCCTGGCTTTTGTAGTTCTGTGGGAATCCTTCGGGGGGTCTCCCTCATCACTCTTTTTCTGACACTTTTAAAACCATTTTTAGACAATTATATCGAGAAATTAGTGTCTTAGAAAGTTTGGATAAATTCCCTTTGAAAAAACTTGTTGGGTATGAAGTAAAATGTTGAAATAGGAATATTGTTATACTGCAATTGTACCATCTACAAGGGAATTTTTGATAATGCTACGGATTCTAAGGAGAATATTTCAGAAGATTTTTAACCTACAAAAAATAGAATATATACAGTTAATCTAAAAGGAACTAGGAGAAAACTCCTAGATGAGTTAAATTCTGTACGACCATGACGAATAGAGATAAACACATCTTTATATTGTCCAAGAAGTAGAGCAATGGAACAACGGGCACCCTTACCATCCTAAGAAAGCTCAAGAGCATATGGAAGCTCTCAGAAAAAGATAATTAGTATATTAGAAAGGAATCTCTAAGAGCAAAAACAAAAGATTCAGAGAACAAGATTCTCCATACAGGAACTCATCAAATTCTTCTAGAAATGGTACAGAAGATTTATATGGCTCTTTTGCAGTTTTTGGGCCATCAAACTATTCAATTCTTCTTTAACTCACGATTTCTAGCATTGAGTTTTACGTATATCAAATTGTTAACAAATAGTATTCAAAAGGCTTTCTTTCATTCATCCCAAACAAGTTCCTTTTCTTTATATTCCTGCTACACCCTTTTTTTTACATTGGTGTAGAATCTTTTTCCACTTCTAACCTCAAATTTTTGGCTTTACGTATGCTCCAACACCAACCAATACTATCCGAAAAGTTTTATTATACTAATTCCAAACAGGCTCATTATTTTTATATTCCTCCTAAACCCCTTTTTTAAATTGGCGCACACTCCTTTTCCACTTCTAACTTTACTTTTTTGGCCTTACTAATCAATAGTATTCAAAGAGGCTTTCATCTATTAATAACAATAATAATACTTTTATTTTCCCTCAGAATACACTATGAGGAGTATATTCAATAAATATAAAATATAAAGGCACAACTTACAATTGACACGACCAGAACTACCAACAAATACAACCATCTACGTCAATCGGTTAACATATTAGATTTTTTCAAAAAACGAGAATAAATTTCTTTATTCAAGATAATTTCGAGCCTTTTATTAAACTAAAAGCTCACACTTACTCTTTATCACATCAAGCGGGTTCTTTATTCCATAGATATATTTTAAAGAAGTATTACGAGCAGTAAGTGGAAAACCAAGCAGAAATTTAAGATATCTAAAATACGCAACTTTAATTTGAGATGAAGTAGAAGATGGAAAAGTTTTCAAAATCACAGCAGGAAAGCTAATCAAAGGTAGAACCGTTGACGGATACAGTCTAGCCAATATATCCCTTCTCATATTGCCAACACCAACTCCACACCACCCAATACTATTCAAAAGGCTTTCTTTTATTAATTCCAAACAGGGTCTTTTTCTTAATATTCCTTCTAAACTCATATTTTACATTGAAGAACATTCATTTTCATCTTCTAACCTTCTTTATCGGCTTTAAGTATTCTCCAACACCAACCCAAACTATTCAAAAGGCTTTCTTCTATTATAATTAAAAAATTCTTTTATTTTATATTCCTCATAAATTCGTTTTTTTATATTGAAGTATACGCCATTTTTTCAATCCCAACATTACTTTTTCGACCTTACCTAGAAACCAACACCAACCAAAACTGTTCAAAAGGCTTTCTGTTTTGACTCCAAACAAGCTCTTTTTACTTACTTTCCTCCTAGATCCGTTTTTTACATTGGCGTACATTCCTCTTCATTCCGCTTGGCGTTCATTGACGTATATTCTGCTAAACCAGTTTTTTACATTGGCGTACACTCCGTTTCCACTTCTAACCTTACTTTTTTAGCTTCAGTTATACTCTAACACTGATCAATGCTAGTCAAAAAGGTTGTTTTTTATTAATTCCAAACACATTTACCCTTTTTTTTACTTCTAACTTCACTTTTTCAGCTTTGCTTATACTCCAACACTAACCATTGTTATTCAAAAGGCTTTCGTTTATCAGTTTCAAACGAGTTCTTTTTTCTTTCTATTTCTCCTACCCGTTTTTTGACATTGGCCTACAAACTTTTTCTACTTCAAACTTTACTATTTTTTTTGCTTTACGTATTCTCCGACACCACCCAATACTATTCAAAAGGCTTTCTTTTATTAATTTCAAACAGGGTCTTTTTCTTAATATTCCTTCTAAACCCATATTTTACACTGAAGTACACTCATTGTCATCTTATAACCTTCTTAATTGGCCTTAAGTATTCTCCAACACAAACCCAAACTATTCAAAAGGCTTTCTTCTATTATAATTCAAAAAAACTCTTTTATTTTATATTCCTCATAAACCCGTTTTTTTACATTGAAGTACACACCTTTTTTCAATCCCAAAGTTATTTTTTCGACTTTACCTAGAAACCCACACCAACTAATACTGTTCAAAAGGCTTTCTCTTTTGACTCCAAACAAGCTCTTTTTATTTACATTCCTCCTAAACCCGTTTTTTTACAATGGCGTATACTCTGTTTCTTCCTCTAACCTTACTTTTTTAGCTTCAGTTATACTCTAACACTAATCAATGCTAATCAAAAAGTTTTTTTTATTAATTCCAAACACATTTACCCTTTTTTTTACTTCTAACTTCACTTTTTCAGCTTTGCGTATACTCCAACACTAACCATTGTTATTCAAAAGGCTTTCGGTTATTAGTTTCAAACGAGTTCTTTTTTCTTTCTATTTCTCCTACCCGTTTTTACATTGGCCTACGAACTTTTTCTACTTCAATTTTTACTTTTTATTTGGCTTTACGTATGCTCCGACACCACCCAATGCTATTCAAAGGCTTTCTTTTATTAATTCCAAACAGGTTCTTTTTTTTTAATATTCCTTCTAAATCCATTTTTTACATTGAAGCACACTCCTTTTCATCTTAAAACCTTCTATATTGGCTTTAAGCATTCTCCAACACCAGCCCAAACTATTCAAACTCTTTTCATGTTGTTTTTTTTTATTTATTCCAAACACATTTACCCCTTTTTTTACTTCTAACTTCACTTTTTTAGCTTTGCGTATACTCCAACACTAACCATTGTTATTCAAAAGGCTTTCGTTTATTAGTTTCAAACGAGTTCTGTTTTCTTTCTATTTCTCCCACCTGTTTCTTGCATTGGCCTACAAACTTTTTCTCCTTCAAACTTTACTATTTTTCTGGCTTTACGTATGCTCTGACACCACCCAATACTATTCAACAGGCTTTCTTTTATTAATTCCAAACAGAGTCTTTTTCTTAATATTCCTTCTAAACCCATATTTTACATTGAAGTACACTCATTTTCATCTTCTAACCTTCTTTATTGGCTTTAAGTATTCTCCAACAACAACCCAAACTATTCAAAAGGCTTTCTTCTATTATAATTCAAAAAAAATTCTTTTATTTTATATTCCTCATAAACCCGTTTTTAACATTGAATTACACACCTTTTATCAATCCCAAAGTTACTTTTTCCACTTTACCTAGACTCCAACCCCAAACAATACTATTCAAAAGGCTTTCTGTTATTAATTCCAAACAAGTAATTTTTATTTACATTCCACCTAAATCCGTTTTCTATATTTTCGTACATTCCGTTTCATTCTGCTTGGCGTACATTCCGCTAAACCTATTTTTTACATTGGTGTACACTCTGTTTCAACTTCTAACCTTAGTTTTTTAGCTTCAGTTATACTCTACCACTAATCAATGCTATTCAAAAAGGCTTTGTTTTATTAATTCCAAACGCGTTTACAATTTTTTTACTTCTAACTTCAATTTTTCAGCTTTGCGTGTATTCCAACACTAACCATTGTTCTTCAAAAGGCTTTCGTTTATTAGTTTGAACGAGTTCTTTTTTTCATTCTATTTCTCCTACCCGTTTTTACAATGGTCTACGAACTTTTTTACTTCAATTTTTACTATTATTTTGGCTTTACGTATGCTCCGACACCACCCAATACTATTCAAAGGGCTTTCTTTTATTAATTCCAAACAGGTTCTTTTTCTTAATATTCCTTCTAAACCCATTTTTTAAATTAAAGTACAGTTCTTTTCACTTTCTAACCTTCTTTATTGGCTATGGGTATTCTCCAACACCAATTCAAACTATTCAAAAGGCTTTCTTCTCTTATAATTAAAAAAAAAAAATTTATTTTATATTCCTCATAAACCCGTTTTTTACATTGTAGTACACATCTTTTTTTAATCCCAACTTTTTTTTTGACTTTACGTAGACTCCAACACCAACCAATACTATTCAGAAGGCTTTCTGTTATTTGCTCCAAACAAGCTCTTTTTATTTACATTCCTCCTAAATCCGTTTTTTACATTGGCGTACACTCCGTTTCAACTTCTAACCTTACTTTCTTAGCTTCAGTTATACTCTAACACTAATCAATGCTATTCAAAAAGGCTTTTTTATTAATTCCAAACACATTTACACATTTTTTTTACTTCTAACTTCACTTTTTCAGCTTTGCGTATACTCCAACACTAACCATTTTATTCAAAAAACTCTCGTTTATTAGTTTCAAACGAGTTTTTTTTCTTTCTATTGCTCCTACCCGTTTTTTACGTTGGCCTGCAAACTTTTTCTACTTCAAACTTTACTATTTTTTGGCTTTACGTATGCTCCGACACCACCCAATACTATTCTTTTGAATAGAGTCAATGGACATTAGTCACTGAAGTGCCATCTATATTCAATGGTATTATTTCTGAGTTTGCATCTTTACTGGTAACTTGAAAAGTTTCTGAATTATTTTGAGGTTTTTTCCTCTCTAAAGATAGATTTTTTGCCAAGTAGTGTTTGCATCACCTTCTCCAATTATTAGAATAAGCTCTTTTCCCTGGGTATTTTCACCAGCCACACCTTTTTTCTCGGGTAGATTGGCACGCCATCTAGAGTTTCAATTTTTATAACACCATTTTTGATTTCTTGTTGATAAGAAGCGTACTGGGAACTAGCAGAAGAGGGGAAGGAACCTGAACCTCCCGCAAGCAATGTATTGTACCCGCCAGTATTAGGTTACCTGTAAATTGCGGGGAATAGTTAAAGGGGTCCTTACACTTCCCTTGTTACTAGGTTTTCCTTCATTCTGTATGTATTCGGCATTCGGTGCTGATAGCGTGGACCGCTCAATTGCTCGTTTATTGTCCTGTTCTGAAATTTGTCCAAAACAGTATCGTAAAAGGCTTTTCTCCAGATATTATGAAGAAACATATGTCCGACTGTTACACGCTCACCCAGGTTTCTGAAGCGAGGAGGCAAATCTTCCAGTTTTGCCATCCTGGGGAAATTCAGCCTAAGAGATTGAATACAAATGCATTTATTAATAGTGTCTCTGATTTTATCGATACTATCGCAAAGTATGATGCTGATGATGTTGGTCTACCAGTCTTTGTTATCCGCCACCCTAGTGAAGTACCACTTATTCCTGCCAATGCTTTTTGTGCGTTGAGTTGCCGTGTATACTCCTGTTTGTATAAGCTACATTCTTTGTAGACTCCAACACCAAATGTTTGATTAATGATTTGAGTATGATTGGGCTTTCTGTAAATGCTTCAAAATGCGAGTTTCTGTGTTTTAATATTTCTAACCCTGCTTCTCCTTTGCATGAGGGTACAATGCTACTCAAGTGTGTCTCAACGTAGCAATGGCTATACTCCGACACTAACCATTGTTATTCAAAAGGCTTTCGTTTATTAGTTTCAAAGGAGTCCTTTTTTCTTTCTATTTCTCCTATCAGTTTTATAAATTGGCCTACAAACTTTTTCTACTTCAAACTTTACTATTTTTTTTTGCTTTACGTACGCTCCGACACCACCCAATACTACTCTTTTGAATAGAGTCAATGGATATTAGTCAATGGAGTGCCATCTATAATGTATTCAGTGCTATTGTGTCTGAGTTTGCATCTTTGCTGGTAACTTTAAAAAGTTTTTGAATTATTTTGAGGTTTTTTCCTGTTGTTATTTTCCCTCTAAAGATAGATTTTTTGCCAAATAGTGTTTGTATGACCTTCTCCAATTATTACAATAAGCCCTTTTCCCTGGGTATTTTCACCAGCGCTATCTTTTTTCTCGGGTAGATTGGCGAGTTTTTCAGCTTTGCGTATTCTCCAACACTAACCATTGTTATTCAAACGGCTTTCGTTTACCGTTTTTTACATTTGCCTACAAACTTTTTCTACTTCAAACTTTACTATTTTTTTTGGCTTTACGTATGCTCCGACACCACCCAATACTAATCAAAAGGCTTTTTTTTCTTAATTCCAAACAGGTTCTTTTTCTTAATATTTCTTCTAAACCCATTTTTTACATTGAAGTACTTCTTTTCATCTTCTAACCTTCTTTATTGGCTTTGAGTATTCTCCATCACCAACCCAAACTATTCAAAAGGCTTTCTTCTATTATAGTTAAAAAAATTCTTTTATTTTATATTCCTCATAAACCTGCTTTTACATTTGAGTACACACCTTTTTTTTTAATCCCAACGTTACTTTTTTGACTTCACGTAGACTCCAACACCAACCAATACTATTCAAAAGTCTTTCTGTTATTAACTCCAAACAAGCTCTTTTTATTTACATTCCTCCTAAATCCGTTTTTTACATTGGCGTACATTCCGTTTCATTCCGCTTGGCGTATATTGGCGTAAATTCCGCTAACCCCGTTTTTTACATTGGCGTACACTCCGTTTCAACTTCTAACCTTACTTTTTTAGCTTCAGTTATACTCTAAAACTAATCAATGCTATTCAAAAAGGTTTTTTTTTTATTCATTCCAAACACATTTACAATTTTTTTTACTTCTAACTTCACTTTTCAGGTTTGTGTATGCTCCAACACTAACCATTGTTATTCAAAAGGCTTTTATTTATTAGTTAGAAACGAGTTCGTTTTTCTTTCTTTTTCTCCTACCCGTTTTTTACATTGGCCAACAAACTTTTTGTGATTCAAACTTTACATTTTTTTGGCTTTACGTATGCTCCGACACTACCCAATACTATTCAAAAGGTTTTCTTTTATTAATTCCAAACATGTTCTTATTCTTAATATTCCTTCTAAACCCATTTTTACATTGAAGTACATTCCTTTTCATCTTCTAACCTTCTTTATTGGATTTAAGTATTCTCCAACATCAACCCAAACTATTCAAAAGGCTTTCTTTTATTATAATTCAAAAAAAATTATTTTATTTTGTATTCTTCATAAACCAGAGGCGCCAATTAGGAGGGGCAGGGGGGGCCATGGCCCCCCCCTACACTTTGAAAATTAACTTCTTATTTATATTTCACAGCTATTTTCTATTTTAGCTATGTGCTATATTAAACCAGCAACTGGTCCAATAAATACGACCAACAAACTGGTGCCCTAATTATATAATCTTGTTTTGAAATGTCTAAGAGCGAGCGTGTCTACACTATTTTATTTCCGAGTAGGGTTCATTCAAAACTAAGTTTCATGTGGTCAGTACCCGTTTGTTATTGTTCTTGTGAAGAATTCGTTGTAAACTATGAGTTTTGTATATTGCCTTTTTTAGTAGCTGGGAAAGGAAATGTGTTCTAGGGTTTCAAGGGGTTTTGGTCAGCAGATTCTTGACGTTGTTGAATAGTTTATGGGATAACTAGTCTCAGTGGAGTGTATGGGACTGTCGTGAACAGGAAATGTAAGTGATTGGTTTATGGGGTTTCTAAGCGGGGTAGTTTCACCGTGGAGTATGGGAGTGATTTTCTAAGTGAGTTTCTACGTGTTTCTTCAGTTCTTCTCTTGCCGTGTCTGAGTGAAGTCATTGTCTACTACTCGTTTAACTATGAGTATAAAGCGACAACAAACTTTGGATTTTTTTTCGGTGAAAATGCGGAAGAAAAATGAAGAAACTTTAGTGCAAGAAACTGGCAATAGTGTCAGCGCCCAAAGTCTCGGGTTAGTTGAGATAAATTCCCCCACCTGTGACATAATTTTTGACACAAGCTGAACAATAAATGGCTCAGATCAAAATGAAAGTTAGGTCTGCATCACTGGACCCCTTGCAGGTGCCAGTAGCAGTCAAGAAACTCTTTGAGGTATCTCTAGGACGCGTCATGACAAACCAGCTCAACCTATTCTTGAGAGATATCCGGCTTCCATTTCTAACGGAAGGAAATTCAGTCCACATTACTATAAGACTTATGAATGGGTAGAATACTCAAAAAACTCGAATTCCGTGTTTTGTTTTGCTTGCCGCCATTTTTCTATGGGGACTCTAAGGGCTGGAGAAACTGCTGGAAGAAGGGCTTTCATTGAGTCAGGATTTTGCAAGTGGAAAGACAGTTCTGCTCTATTAAAGCAACATGATGGTTCTGAAAGACATAGGCATTGTATGTCAGCATGGACGGAATTTAAGATAATGAGTACTGGTACTTCGAAATCTATAGCGAATGCCTTAATTCAATCCAGATCTCAAGAGGTTCAGGAAAATAGAGATCATGTGAAGTACATTTTTCGCGCTATTTGCTTTCCTGGCCGCCAGGGTCTTGCTTTGAGGGGTCATGACGAATCAGAAACATCTGCAAACCGGGGTAATTTGGTTGAATTGATGGAGGAAATGTCTAAAGGCGACGAAAAGCTGAAGGCCAAGTTACAGAGCCGATATGGTCACTATTGCAGTCATCAGTACCAAAATGACGCAGTTACACTGATAGGAAATGCCTTGCGCCAAGATATTATTTCAGAAGTAAAATCAGCTAATTACTTTGCTATTCTTGTCGACGAGACAAAAGACGTTTCTAGAAAAGAACAATTAGCGATCCTACTCAGGTACATATCAAAGGGAAAAGTAGTGGAGCGACCAATGGGCTGCTATCACATGCACAAATTAGACGCCGAGAGCTTATCCAACTCGATTTGTGAAACTATAGAAAAGCTTGGTGTAGATTCGATGCTGTGTATTGCCCAATGTTATGATGGCGCATCCGTCATGAGTGGGGAATTTAACGGAGTTCAAGCAAAGTTTAGGGAGAAGGTGCCTCATGCAGTTTATGTACACTGTCACGCCCACAGATTGAACTTGGTTTTGACTGACTGCCTAAAAAATATCAGCGAACTTTCTGAATTTTTCTCTGTGGTGCAAAGACTTTACGCATTTATATCATGCAGCAATACTCGTCACGAGCTATTTGTGGAATCCCAGCGTATTAGCGGGCAATAAGTCTTGGAGCTAGAGAGGACCGTCCAGACTCGCTGGTTTTACGCAGTCCGCTCTATTTCGAAGGTGAAGGCCAGATTTGATTGTATTGTTGCTGTGCTTGCCGCAGTCTCTGATAGTTCCAACGGCGAGGCAGCGTGTGAAGCAAAAGGACTACTGGAAAAAATCAACTCTGCCTCTTTTGTTTCAACTTTACACATAATGGAAAAAGTATTAGTCATTGTAAATTGTTTATCAGAGCAACTTCAATCCGGAAGTTTGTTGATTTATAAGGCACTTGCACTGATTTCTGGGACATATGAGACACTCCAAAAGCTGAGAAATGATAGCGAATGGAACAACTTAAGCAAAAACATATCTGAATTCTTAGCTTTAAACGATATCCAGGAATCGAAATCTCCACAATCTAAAACCAGTGCTCGAAACAAGAGAAGTCAAGCCATTTCCATTCGTCTCAAAGCCTTTCTTTCAAACTCAACAACCGGTAAACGCAATATCAGTCAGCCAGTTAAATCAGACTGCGGTAAACTTCTGTACTTTGAGGTAATAGATCGTTTCACGAGTGAGATGGACCAACGTTTCATGCAGAATATGCCTCTGCTCGACGCTTTATCTGCCTTCGACCCCTCAAGTTCCAATTTTCTCGAAATTTCGAAAGTGGAAAGAGTTATGTGTCATTATCAAGAGATTCTAGGTGTTGACGACCATGCCATAGAATCCCAGCTTTCTCTTGCGAAGCTGCATCTGTCAAAAAGTGATATTTCAAAAATGGATCTTCTTCGAGCTATCGAAACCTTATCCGACCTCCCAGTTGCCTATTCTGCAGTGCTAAAACTGATGAAGCTAGTTGCTACTTTGCCTGTGACCGCTGCCAGCAATGAACTATTCTTCTCGGCATTAGGGCGTGTGAAGGACTATCTGCGATCGAAGACGGGAAACGACAGACTCAGTGATCTCATGATAATGGCCGTTGAAAAAGAGGAGGTAAAGAAACTGGATTTGGATAGATTAGTCAACAATTTTGCCAAGCAGCGACCTCGCCGCTACCCTCTGTTTTAGGTATGTTTGCTAAATGTTGTTCTTTTTTTTGCATCTTAATTAAAAAAAAAATCGAAAAAAAATCCTTGCCCCCCCCCTACATTTTCGTGAATTGGCGCCACTGTCATAAACCCGTTTTTACATTAGAGTACAGACCTTTTTCAATCCCAACGTTACTTTTTCGACTTTACGTAGACTCCAACACCAACCAATACTATTCAAAAGGCTTTTCTATTATTAACTCCAAACAAGCTCTTTTTACTTACATTCCTCCTTAATCCATTTTTTACATTGGCGTATATTCCATTTCCACTTTTAACCCTTTTTTTTGGTTTTAAATATACTTCCATACCAACCAATATTATTCAAAAGGGTTTCTTTTATGAATTCAAAACATGTTCTTTTTCTTTATATTCCTCCTAAATCCGTTTTATACATTGTTGTACACTCCTTTTCCACGTCTAATCTTTATTTTTTGGCTTTACGTATACTAAAACATTAATCAATACTATTCTAAAGAGTTTCGTTTATTAACTTAAAACAAAATCTTTTTCTGTATATTTATTCTAAACACATTTTTATAGTAGTATATACTCCTTTTCTACGTCTAACCTTACTTTTTCTGCCTTTACGTATACTTGAACTCCAACCAGTACTATTCAAAAGGCTTTATTTTCTTAATTGCAAACGGGTTCTTTTTCTTTGTATTCCTCCTAAACCCCCTTTTTACTCTGGTGTACACTCCTTTTTTGCTTCTAACATTAGTTTTTGGCTTTATGTATATTCCGACCCCAACCTAAACTCTTCAAAAGGCTTTCTATTATTAATTTTAAACAAAGTCTTTTTGCTTCATAAAACCTAAACCTGTTTTAACATTGACGTATACTTCTTCTGAAATTCTGGCCTTACTGTTTTGTCTTTACGTTTACTCTAAAACCAATCAAATCTATTCAAAAAGGTGTTATTCTATTAATTCCAAACACATTTTTTTTCTTTATATTTTTCCTAAGCCCGTTTTAATATTGGCGTACACTCCGTTTTCACTTCTAACCTTACTTTTTTGGCTTTACATACGCTCTAACACCAAGCAATAATATTCAAACAGCTTACTTTCATTAATTCCAAACAGGTTCTTTTTCTTTATATTCCTCGAAGTTCGGTTTTTATATTGACATACACTCCTCTTCCACTTCTAACTGTACTTTTTCCGCTTTACGTATACTCCAACCCCAACCAATACTATTTAAAAGACTTTCTTTTATTAGTTCCAAACATGTTCTTTTTTCTGTATATTTCTCCTAAACCCGTTTTATACATTGGCGTACACTCCTTTTCACTTTTAACCTAATTTTTTTGGCTTTTCGTATGCTCCAACACCAACTAACACTACTCAAAAATCTTTCTTTTATCAATTCCAAACAAATTATGTTTCTTTATATTCCTCCTAAACCCGTTTTTTCACTAGCGTACACTCTTTTTCACTTCTAATTTTACGTTTTTCTTATTAGCTTATACTCCAACACCAACCAATACTATTCAAAATGCTTTCTTTTATTAGTTCCAAACAGGTTCTTTTTCTTTATTTGCCACCTGAACCCAACTTTTACTCTGGTGTACACTCCTTATTCTCCTCTAACCTTACTTTTTCGGCTTTATGTATACTCTAACACCAACAAATATTGTTCCACCTAAACCCATTTTTATATTTGTGTACACTTCTATTCCTATTCTAACATTACCTATGTTGGTGTTATGTATACTCAATAACCAATCAATACTTTTCGAATATCTTATTTGGAATTATGAAAAGAAAGCCTTTTGAATAATACTGGATGGTGATGAAGTATACTTAAAGCCAAAAAGTAAAGTCAGAACTGGAAATTCAGTGCGTACCAATGTAAAAAAAAGGGTTTAGGAGTAATATAAAGAAAAGAGAACTTGTCCGGAAATAATAAAGGAAAGCCTTTTGAATAGTTTTTTGTTTTGTTTTGGAGTATACGTAAAACCAAAACAGTAAGGTTAGAAGTGTAAAAAGAGTGTATACCAATTTAAAATAAACGGGTTTAGAAGAAATATAAAGAAAAAGAACTCGTTTGGAATTAGTAAATGCAAAGCCTTTTTTAATAGCATTGGTTGGTTTTGGAGTATACGTCAAGCCAAAAAAGCAAGGCTAGAAGTGGAAATGGAGTATACTCCATTGTAAAAAATGAGTTTAAGAGGAATTTAAGAAAAAAGAAGTTGTTTGTATTTAATAAGCAAAAGCCTTTTGAATTTTATTGGTTGGTGTTAAAGCATAAAGCAGATAAAGTAAAGTTGGGAGCGAAAAAAGGTGTGTCTTTCAATTTAAAAAACTGGTTTAGGAGGAATATAAATAAAGAACTTGTTTGGAATTAATAAAAGAAAGCCTTTAGAAGAGTATTGGTTAGAAAAATTGATATACTGTAAAACATAAGCTAGAAAGTGTGAGTTAAAGGAGAATCAAATTTTATGGTGGTCCGCAATCTTTAGAAGAGCCAGGGCCCAAGAAAGGACTATATAGATACTTCTTCTTAAAAATAAAAACAAATCTTAAAATATAGAAAATAATTGGTTAAAACACAATACAAGGAGTAACCCCCTGAAAATTGGCTGGTATAGTGACATTAGCGACGCTAACCCCCTAACGGTAGGTTTGGGAACTAAAAAAGCGGTCCGGGTTGCAATCTTGCTCGTAATTCCCCTATCCATCTTGCTATTGCCGCCACTACTAGCATTGCCATAGTCAAATAGTATTGAAGCATACCAAGGCCAAACAGCTTGGATTGACATTTTTAAAACAGCTTGGAAGTACAGTGGGGCAAAACGGCCAGTATTGCCATAGCCAAAATGACCCAGAATACATTCTTGCTTTTATTCTTACCCTTCTTATATCGAAAGTCTAAGACAGAGCTCATATAATAAACAGATTTATTGTATGTGTAACGTGAAAACTTTTAAAAACTATCAATAATGATGTTTGGAGTAAATTGAGATGTTGAGCTTTTCCAGAACAATAGTGAAGGTTTGTAGGTACATTCTATTTCTTTTATACGAACTTTCTATATCAGTTCTCGAAGATTGTGAAGAATGCCTATATGGAGAGTCTTGTTTTCTGAATCTTTTGGTTTGCTCTTCGAGATCCCTTTTTAATGTACTGGATCTCCTTTTCTGAGAGCTTCCTTGTGCTGCTGATATTTCTTGGGACGGTAAGGGTGCCCGTTCTTTCATTTCTTTCCTGCTCGGTAAAAATAAAGATAGGTTTCTCTCAATTCGAAGAGTTCGTAAAGAGTTTTGCCAATATATTATTTTTCTCCTAGTCCCTTTGAGATTAACTGTATCTACTCTATTGTTCATAATTTCAAATCTGCTGAATTAGCCTTCTCAGAATCCGTGACAGCATTAAAATATCTTTGCAGATGCTACAAATACAGTAAACAATATTTCTATTTTGGTATTTTGATCCAACAAGTTTTTCCAACATCCAACAAGTTTTTTTCAAAAAGAGCTCGTAAAAACTTTCTAAAAACTTTCGTAAAAACTTTCATCCAACAAGTTTTTTTCAAAAAGAGCTCGTAAAAACTTTCTAAGACAAATATTTACCGGTAAATAAGTATCTAAAAGAAGTTTAAAAATGTCTGAAATAGATGTCTGAAATGTCTGAAATAGAGTGATGGGAGAAGCCCCTCAAAGGATTTTCAAAGAACTAAGGATTTCAGGGTTATGACTTCCAAAAATGCTAAAGTTTTCACTTATCCCCTATAATCCAATGCACCTTGTCCGTGTGTTCCTACTGCTCTAATACAATGTGTCGGAAACCCACCTATCATGTGTCTGAAACCCACCTCCAATGCAATGTCGCGAGAAATAGCCTATCTTCCTACACAATATCGTGAGGGCTCTTCTATCTTCCTATTCAATGTCATGAGGAAGGATATGTCCATTAATGAAATTTCGTGAAGATTTGCTTATATTAGATTATAATATTAAAAATTAGAACGCTTTTTTTACGCAAGAAGTATACACGCTTAGAAATGGTCTGTTTAGGGGGTATTCTGCAATCTTGCAAAGAAAATGCTTTCCAGGAGATATTGTTTGCATCTGGTAAGATTCTATTTCAGGTCTCAGATTAATAAAGTTAAAGTTCAGCAGACATAAGTTTGCATGGGGGTTCTATTCCGTTTACATACATAGAAGCAATAAAAAAGATATTAGCGTTATTAATGCTCTATTTAGGTAAACCAAAAAGGGATTGCAATTGTTGACAGGGTGATCTGTCATAAAGCCTTGTAAGGTATCCTACTGACATTCTTAAAAAGTTAGAATCCAACCATAATATTGAAAAACAAAAAATAAAACATTAAAATGGAAAAGACAAAAAGGAAAGAAACACTAAACTTGAAAAACCAGAAAAAATCTAATTTTCTGATTGTCCGAATGTCTGAGTCTCCGGATGTCTGAGTGTCCAAGCAACCAAGTTTCCCAGTGTCCTAGTCATATTAGTGTCATAGAAAAGAGTATTGAACACAAAATTCTGGGTTGGGTAAAATAATAGTCTATAGAAAACTCTGTTTGTAAAAAAATTTTTGTGCATGGCTTGCCGTATAAATGTGACCCGGAAAAAATACCATGAGGTATACCCTATTTCTCAATGCAATGAAGCAGTAAGCCCCATATCTCCGTATACTATGTCATTGTATTTTCCAATCTCCCTATATAATGTCGTCATTAATCCCTATTTTCCAATATAATGTCTTTTTTTCCAATCTCTCTCTACAGCATTGTTGTACATCCCCTATCACTTGTGGTCCGTAATGGCCTTGTTATGTTCCTATACAATGTCATAGTATGCTGTGTATCTTTTTACACATTCCCTGGAGGACTTCGCTATGTCCCTGCAAAAAAATAATAATGATAAGTTTTAAACAAGTACTTAAAAAATAAGTTTTAAATCTTCTCCTAATACAAACTTAAAAAAAATCAGATTTTCAGAATGTCCGTTTGTACGAGTATGGGAATGTCCGAGTGTCCGAGTTTTCAAATGTCCGAGTGTCCAAGTAACCAAAGGTCCTAGCCTGAAGGTTTGATGTCCTAGAAAACAATAAATCAGGTGGGAGAGTTTGTCTGAAAATCCTATTTCAAAATTTCTGTATTCCCATAGAAAGAAGAAACATGCCATTTTGTTCATATTTCCCTTAGATGTTTTTGTAAACAAGCCCTTTTCAGACGGTCTAAGTACTCGCAAAGGATTTCTATATGGGAGGTGTTTAGGAAATACTATGTGGGGGATATTTGCATGTTTAAACTTGTATCAAAATATACCTCTTAGTGAGAATAACGTGTTAGATTAAAAGCACTGAAAACAAATGTATGTCTGGGTCCCTAGGAAATTTTATATTGGTTCACTATGTGACGAGTAACCCCCTGATAAGCTGGTGTAACACCCTTGGTAAAATCCTTATATGTGCTATATTTGGTGAGAAACCCCCTGAAAATGCGATAATTCACTGTAGATAGGTACACTTTGTCATGACTAACCCCCTGACAAGGCGATGTAGCGCTCCTAGGAAATTCAATATTGGTAGGCTATACAATACGGGGAGAGTGGGAGATTTCCTGAAAATCTGTATGGTGTGACTCTGGGCTTTCTAGTAGAATACAGTATCAGTATCTAAGGAATGGCTAGGTGTATTAAGTTGAAATTTTAAAATCATGTTGAGAGTAAAGCTTAAAAAGGAGTGAAAAGCACATATTTCTCTTACCTTTTTAGAGGCTTCTCGTCATATTGACAAAAATCTTAAATTACCATTTTACTCAAAATGGTTCCAAGGCCTAATAGCATTGCGTTCGGGGATGTCATGCCCCTTCAGTCACCCAGGAAGGATTGTAAATTGTTCAATTTGTCTATTCATAGCCTACAGGACCCTTGGCTCGATACAATCATTCCTAAAGGAAGCAAAAATTAAAAAAAATATCAATGATCTTTAAATAATGACGAAGACCACACTGCTTTTCCGTCATAAAAAAACAACAAAATTTAGACTGTTTTTGTTTTGTATTTCAATTTCAGTTTTAAAGGGATTATTTGCTTATAAGTTATATACGTAGTTTATTGAGCACGGCCTTGGATATAGAGCTGAAATATTTATAAGATTTAAACAAACTTTACTGTCCTAGGTAAATCCTTTGTTGTTTTACTTGTCAACGTTTTTATCCATGATCTTTCTTTGGTAGAAAATACACAATTCCATATATTTTTATATAAGAGCTTGAATCCTCTAAAGCAGCGCTCTCTGATTGTTTTATAGCTAGGGTGACCGAAGATGCATCAAAAGGTTTATTTCAATGAAAAAACGTCCTAATCATAACCCTCAGTGAGCCTTCAGATAAATACAGAATTAGTCTAAGGAAGGGGTGGGGGGGGGGTAGAAATCAAAGCGTAATCCCTCTTGATTTCCAGGAATATTTATGATCTATGTTGTTATTATCATAGTCAGTGAATATTTTTAAACCCCAAAATGAGCAGAATTTATTCCGTATAGTGGGAGTGCTCCCCCTCCTCATCCCAAAATTCCCCGTTATGGTCGTAGAAACTTCAGAGGATGCTCATTTGATAGGAACTTGAGAGTTCCAGTCCTATTTTTAAAAGTCGAGAGTGATTGGAGTCCCCAGTCCTAATAATAATTTTTATATCATCTGATTGACATTTTGAGTTTCCTATTGTGTGCTTTCTCTCTGGCGGCTCAATATTACGCGTGGGGGAACATTCAATAAAGGGGGAATTATCCAGAAGCATTTTTACACAGGGGAGGACATTTTTTATGGGACAATTTCCTGTGTTGGGGCAGGTTTTCGTGGGGAATTGTTCAAGGGAAGAATTTCTGTGGGATGAGGGAAATTTTCGAGGGGAAACACCGTCTCCCATCAATTTGATACCTTTAATATTTCAAACCTTTATTATATGATACCTTATCATATAACTTATCAATATTATATTGATGTATTATTATATGTCCCCAATTTTCATTTACGTTCATAGATTCTCGGGAACAAAAAACCCTACCTTTTAGTCTATTTTAAAATAAGTTTATAATTTACTCTCATTTGTTAATTTCTACCATAGGAACCTTCTGTCCTTCCAGTTTTTCTCTCTTTCTTAGTTATATTTTATTTCAATAGCTATTCTCCTGCCCTTTGTCTGCTTCAAAAAGTAGCCATTCAATTATCAGATGCAACAGAAGTTATTAATATCCTTTTTTCAGATTACAGTGACAAAACCGGCAGGAGTAACAGTGACAAATATCCTTCCATGTTTCCCCCCTACTGGAATAAGCGGACCTTTGTGCAACCCGTCTGTTGCAGACCCATGCCAAATAAATCCAACCGGTAAAGAATGTAAATGCAAAGGTGTGACAGAAAGTCAAAGTCCACCTAATTGTGCTGCTCCAGGTAATCCGACGGAAGTTCTTTATTGTGAATGCTACCCCCCTGCATGAAACTAAATGAACTTTAATGAACCTGTGAACTTTTGGGATTATAGTACAGGAAAATGAGCTCCAAAAAGAGGTCGACCCGAAACAAATTGCAACAGAATTGATTTTTACACCATCTTGTAGAAAAAAAAAAAATGAACAACATATCCATTTTTGCATATTCTGAGTCAACGCAAAATAACCATTTTTTGGCTTTTAATGCTATTTTTTCCGTTATTCGAATAAAAATCGCAATTTTCGTGGGAACCGGTTTTTCTTGAATTGAAGTATGATTCTAACCCAAAATAACATGGCGAGACCGAAAACGAAGTCGGATTTAGCGTAAAGAAGCACCATACAAAAAGTAACTGTATTTTTTCGACTTTTTTAGCCTAAAAATACATTTTTCGTTACAGCCCGATTTTCTTGAATGAAAGTGTGGTTCTGACGTAGAATCACGAGCTGAGACCGAAAATAGAATCAAATAGTTTGTTCACTGAACCAGAAAAAAAAATCGTAATCATTAATGAATGATCTACATTTTTTTAGAAAATAATTAGGGAAAGTGAATTACAAACCGAACTGGTTTTCAATGGTCAGTATCGTAAATCACAATTAAAACACTCTTCATATACTATTTAGGGTCAACCCATAGTGTCTAATCTTCACAGTCTATTAAATAGAATCAATCCTACAAAAAATACAAAATAGAGAATCAGATTCCGACTAGTTTTACAACTTCTTCATTTGGAATGGATTAACAACTAGGGTTCTAGGTTCTCTTCATCATTGTTGCTGTCGAGTTTTGGGGAGTTGGAACACATTGTTCCCTTGCAGGTTCTGCATGCTCAAGTACAAACTAAGCCGTTTTTAAAGCACCTAAACCTCGCTGAACTACACTGTACAAGACAGGAGCTCTTCACGATCTTAAGGAGCATACGCGGGGCTGGTGGGAGGTCAGTTGTTAATGGGTACAAGAAGTCATCTTTATTCTTCCATCCCCATTCCTCGGCTTTCAGTTCCGGATCAGGCTCCCCGGTCCATACCTGAGCTTGATAAAAACTCTATAGCTATGAAATTTGGCTGCATCAGAAGTTGGTGGCAGATGTTCTGGGTGAACAAAAGAGTTTGCCGTTGTCACTTTCTTTTCAAAAACTTCTCTGCGGAGTTTGTTCAAGTTCCCTCCTTTCGACGAACCGTATATGATCAGCAGGGCGTCTTCATCAGTGGTCTTGATTCCTTCCTTCGAAGCAGACTTCTGCATTAACACTTCAGCTGATGTTCGGAAATCATTGTCTTCTATCAGCCTCTTCAGTGCAAGACCTTTTCCCACACCGTGGATTCGCGAAGTAGAGTCACAGCCTAACAGGGCGTGAGCAAAAAGGATCAGATGACAAGTATCTTGTCCCAGCTTCTCTTTCAGGGTGTGTATGTCCCATATTCGGGGAGCTTTATTCTACTTTGGCTCAGGTGCGAAGAATAGTTTCTTGCTTGACAAGTCACAGTGGTAGCATAAGAGAACCAATAGATCGGTATCGTCCCCAACTACGGCAGTGTCGTGATACCGTGAAGAGGCAACAGCAGCTTCCACAATCGGGACATCTGCGTCACCTGATGCCTGGGAGACAGAGACACCCTTGGCACGGAGATGATCAGCCAAAGCGCAGATAAACCTGGCTTTGTTTTTCTTGAAAGATAAGAACTCTTCTTTATTCACCTTGAGCTGCATATCTGTTGTGAATAAGATCTCACGGCCAACTGAACGACTCCTCTGCGAGTGAGCCATATCTTTTATGGAAGCCCCACCATCGTAGCCATCGAAAACGATAGTGGCAGAAGGGTACTTTCCTGTCACGTAAGTTGCATAATGGTTTAAAATCTCCAGGTATCTTTGATTTTTTGTCCATGGTATCCTGTGCAGCAGAGCTCCTCCGTCTAGGATATATCGAGTGCCTTCGGGGAGGGGAAATAAATGCTTCTCAAGGTTGCACACCTGGGCTATGGCCTTCGCAAGTTCTGGTTTGTTCGCAGTCCGGAGCATGCAGGAGCTGTCAAAAAGTGACGCTGGGTAGGAACACAGTTCGTGTTGAAAGTACTCAGTTTCCGTAAGATTGATCCTTTTCGCGATCATGATAAACCTCTGAAAAAGAAGAGTCGGGTATAGTCGTTTGCAGTCTCCGCTTGGACGTTGCTTGGTGGTCATCTGGATTGCCTGTTGTTTTCGTCGAAACACAAAGTCAGAGACCAGCTGTCCAGACATGGCGTCAATGACTTATAGGCCAATATCTTTGGCAGAATCAACGTTGGCAGACGGATAGGCAGTTAGACCATTTGCTATGCTTCTTAACTGAACATCTCCCTCAAATGGTGAACCCCTTACCAGAAACTCGATAATAGTCTGCGTATCTTTGCAGTATCTCAGTTGCATCGGCACTGACATCTCCTTTTGCTGATCGCTTGTAACGTACAGAATTTGTGAGATAGGTTCCATCTAGAAGTTTACTGTAGAGCAGACTGGTCGCGACAAAACCCATAAGGACCTCTGAGCCTCTGTCATGCCGCTGCCGTTGATAGGGCCACCAGAGGTTTTAAGAGAGCGCATAAGCTCCTGTTCAATGACAAGATCTGTGGAGAGTCCAGCCCAGAATCTATCAGAATGTCTTACTACATGCATGCCACTCTGGAAAGCCTGGTAGACCGTAGGATGGGTATCTTGGAGCTTGTCCATTCGCTAGAGGTAAAGATGGCATGATTTCGTATAGTGGTTGTGTCCTGCAGCCGCCAGGTAAGTTAACATGTCTGAGGTAGACTTCAAATGGAGCTCCCATGACCCAGTTCGTTCTCCTTTTACAAAGTTTCGTAGAATCGCAACCATGTCCAAATACTGGAACCAAAGCTTTGATGTTCGACAGTGGACTGATGTTCTACTCGACTTTCTGGCATTACTTGAGGTCTTCGTCTAATTGATTTCTCAGTCAAATCTTGGGAATAAACTTTGAAATCTTTAAAAAACTGAGTGATGAATGTGACGATTTTCATTTTTATTGCATTACGTAGCCTTCGAAGTGTCTTATACTAGTGCCTAGTTCAGGTATTTTTACGAACAACCGATCATTTGTTGAATAACAAGTGCCGATTGATTGTCTTTACAAAAATTACCGCAACGCATATTGATGATAGTGAAACTTTTTTGTTTTGCACCAGACACCCAATCTGGCTTCATGTTCTGTCTCAGCTTGTCATTCTGCATCAGAATCATACTTCATTTCAAGAAAAACGGTCGGATACTAAAATTATATTTTTTTTTTGGAAAACTTAAAAAAAAATCGCATTAAAAGCCAAAAAACGGTCATTTTGCGTCGACTCAGAATATGCGAAAATGGATATGTTGTTCAGTTTTGTTTTCTCTACAAGATGATGTAAGAATCATTTCTGTTGCAATTTGTTTCGGGTCAAACCTCCATTTGCCTGTACTATTAGGATTTACATTTTTCGTGCTAAAATTGTATATTGTATATTCTAAATTTTATCGTGAACTTTTAAGACTTAATTGAACCTCTGAAATTTTGGAATTGGGATTTATTTAGAAGTATACATCCATGATTTTGAGAATAAAATATTGTTGTTCTTCCTGAATTTTTGTGTGTGCTATTTAATTCAAAATTCAGTTGCTGCACTGCGGTAATAGCTAAACAGAGTCGATTGTACCTAATAGTGTTGATTTGTAATTTTGATTGGCTGATTCAACTCGGAAAAAATTGTCTTTGAATTAAACATAATTCTAGTAAGGGTGAATTGTGATTGAAAAGGGTCATGCAGCATTCTTCTTTTATCAATAAATTATAAAAAAGTGAGCAAGAAATACTAAGTTGTAAACCAGAAAAAAGACGGTGGATTTAAAGAAACTTGCTTAAAATAAAAGTGAGGGAAATTTTTTTAAATGTATAAAATTCAGGCTCTTCTTGCCTTCCGTATCTCCCTCAAGCCAATTAATCGTCACACATGGTGATCTCAGATGCTAGAACCCTATTAGATTGTTGTTTAACCATAGAAGGTTGGTGGCTACTTCCCCTCTCCCATTTTTTGAAGATGGTAATAAGAAAATAATTGGTTCTGGTGGCGCACTCGGCAATTAAAAAGAAACTTATAGTATATTCTTCAATAATGTAAACTTAAAATTTTAATAATAATTTCCCCCGAAAATTGCATTACTACCTCCTCTAAAGTTTTTTATTTGCTTAATATGATACTTTATGAAACCTAATGCGCTATTTTCTACCTTTTAAACATTTCTTGGCAACGAACTGTAAGTAAGGAACAACTTGACCCGATGGCAACCAAAAGTCTAAAAAATAAAATTTTGATTACAATAGATACATCAACCGAATAGGCTTTTCATGTTGATTAAATAAAAAAAAACAAGTTTTTTAAACTGAAAGTAAGGAGCGACATTAAAACTTAAAACGAACAGAAATTATTCCGTATATGAAGGGGGCTGTCCCCTCCTCAACGCCTCGCTCTTTACGTTAAAGGTTTTTATTGTTTTAAAAAATAAAGCTGTGAGAAAGAGTCAAACTCTAGTGTAAAGAGCGAGGCGTTGAGGAGGGGATAACCCCTTTCATATACGGAATAATTTATGTTCGTTTTAAGTTTTAATGTCGACCATTACTTTCAGTTTAAAAAACTTGTTTTTTTATTTAATTTCTGATCGTTTTTTAGTTAATGCAGCTTTTATTTTGGCTCACCGTCATTGAATAAGTAAACAAAATTTGCATAAAAATTTTACTTTTCTTTTGCTAAATGGCTGTCTCTAAATTTGGTTACGACGTAATTTACAAATTAACTTACGTAACGAACTTCTATATTCGTATATTTTTCTTCTGGCAAAAAATACAAAGTTGCAGATTTTTGCAGATATGAGCTATACGCTTGCAGATATACGCTGAATCTGACGGTGTGATTTTCATTAAAAATTTTTCACTTTTAGGGGATGTTTCCCCCCTCTTTAAAAATCAGGTGAGTTTTCTGAGGCTCGTAGCCTTTGATGAGTAATACTAAAATTAATATAATTCATATATTTAGAATCAGCATTATGAGTCCATTCTTTTTATACATTTTTTTACATCAAATTTCCGTTTTTAAAAGTTTCGCTTACTATTGAGCCTTATCGCTTGTTTTTTTTTTTTTGTTTTTTTTTTATTACGTATATGTTATTACGTATATGATGGGGTTCTCCCCTTATTCAAAAACAAGCTCTTTAAGTTAAAATTTAAAAAAAAATTTAATTAACAAACACCAGAATCACAAAGGCCGGTTAATTAGAATAGATAGCTCTTTTTAAAGCACTAAAAAAAAACTGTAGCGTAAAAAACGAAGTATTGACTTGGGGGAGACCCCCCTCATATACGTAATAATTTCTGTTTATTTTAAGTTCTAATGTTGCTTCTTACTTTCAGTTGAAAGTACTTGTTTTTTTTAATTTAATTTCTGATCGTTTTTTAAATAATGCTTGGAAATCCGGCACCCCCGTCATAGAAATTTCCCTTACCCCAAAGAAACATCCTCCACGGAAAGATTCTCCCGAGTAATCCCCTCCTCCCGGCGCCCCTCCCCCCCCCCCAGAAACAAAGTCTTCCTGAAAATGTCTGTATACTTCCCAATAACCAATACAATATGTAAGCAATGGGCAAAGTTCATAACTTACAGCCCTTCCCCTGGGAACTGTGGGGGATTAAGTTATCGTAAAAGACATATTTATTAGGTTTTCGACTATGCTAAACACAATGGCTATCTCAAAATTTTAATTGGGTGACTTTGAGAAAAAAATAAGCGTTGGAGGGGGCCTAGTTGCCCTCCATTTTTTTTGGTCACTTAAAAAGGGAACTAGAACTTTTAATTTTCGTTCCAATGAGCCCTCTTACGATATTCTAGGACCAGTGGGACAATGCGATTACCCCTGGGAAAAAAAAACAAAACAAATAAACACGCACCCGTGATCTTTCTTCTGGCAAAAAATGCAAAATTCCTCATTTTTGTAGATAGGAGCTTGAAACCTCTACAGTAGGGTTTTCTGATACGCTGAATATGATGGTGTGAATTTCATTAAGGTTCTATAACTTTTAGGGGGTCTTTCCCCCTTTTTTCGAAAATGAGCCAAATTTTATCAGGCGCGTAACTTTTGATGGGTAAGATTAAACTTGATGAAACTTATATTTGTGAAATCAGAATTAAAATCTGATTCTTTTGATATATCTATTGGTACCAAAATTCCTTTTTTTAGAGTTTCGGTTACCATTGAGCCGGGTCGCTCCTTACTTACAGTTCGTTACCACGGACTGTTTGATTAACTAAAAAAAACAAGTTTTTTTAACTGAAAGTAAGGAGCTACATTAAAACTTAAAACGAACAGAAATTATTCCGTATATGAAAGGGGCTTTTCCCTTCTCAACACCTCGCTCTTTACGCTAAAGTTTGACTCTTTCTCACAACTTTATTTTTTAAAACAATAAACAAAAACTTTAGCGTAAAGAGCGAGGTGTTGAGGAGGCGAAACCCCTTTCATATAAGGAATAATTTCTGTTCGTTTTAGGTTTTAATGACGCTTCTTACTTTCAGTTAAAAAAACTTGTTTTTTTTGTTAATTTCTGAATGTTTTTGAATTAATTCAGCTTTGATTTTGGCTTACCGTTCATGAATAATTAAAACGAAATTGGCATATTAATTTTCCTTTTTTTTGGCTTAATGGCTTACTCGAAATTTTGTTATGAAGTAACTTAAGAATTAACTCATGCAACAAATTTCTATATTTGTATGTTTTAATTACGTATGTTAGGGAATTTGCTCCCTAGTCAATACCTCGCTCTTTACGCTAAGGTTCGAATTTTGTCCGAATCACAAACCCCTGAATCACAAAGGCCGGTTAATTAGAATAGATGGCTCTTTTGAAAGTACTAAAAAAAAACTGTAGCGTAAAGAGCGAGGTATTGACTATAGGGGGTGAACTCCCTCAAATACGTAATAATTTCTGTTCGTTTTAAGTTTTAATGTTGCTTCTTACTTTCAGTTGAAAAAAACTTTTTTATTTAATTTCTGATCGTTTTTTAAACAATGCTGGGAAATCTGGCGCCCCCTTCATAGAAATGCCGTTTCCCCCCAGGAAATATCCTCCATGGAAAGATCCTCCCACGTATCCCCTACTCTAAACCCGAGCCCCCACTAGAAAATAAATCCTCCTGAAAACGCCTATATACTTGCCATTAACCAACACTATATGTAAACAATGGGCAAAGTTTATAACTTGCAAGGCTTCCCCCGGGAACAGTGGGGGATTAAGTCATCCTGAAAGACATATTAATTCGGTTTTCAACTATGCTGAAAAAAATGGCTGTCTCAAAACTTTGATCGGGTGACTTCGGGAAAAAAATTAACGTGGGAGGGGGCCTAGTTGCACTCCAATATTTTTGGTCATTTAAGAAGGACAACTTTTAGTTTCCGTTCAAATGAACCCTCTCACGATATTTTAGGACCACTGGGACAATAAGTTTACCCCTAGGGAAAAAAAAACAAAAAACAAATAAACACGCATCCGTGATCTTTCTTCTGGCAAAAAATGAAAAATTGCACTTTTTTGTAGATAGGAGCTTGAAACCTCTACAGTAGGGTTCTCTGATACGCTGAATATGATGGTGTGATTTTCATTAAGATTCTATAACTTTAGAGGGTCTTTTCGCCGTTTTTTCGAAATTATGCCAAATTTTCTCAGGCGCGTAACTTTTGATGGGTAAGATTAAAGTTGATGAAACTTATATATTTGAAATTACAATTAAAATCTGATTCTTTTGATGTATCTATTGATATCAAAATTCCGTTTTTTAGACTTTTGGTTACCATTGAGCCGGGTCGCTCCTTACTTACACTTCTTTACCACGAACTGTTTGATCAAATAAAAAAAAGAATTGTTTTTCTAACAAAATAAAGGGCGAAGCTACGCCTTCAGTCGAGCAAAAAAAAAAACTAACGAAAAATAAAAGGAACGATGAACTAAAAGTTAAAGGAACTTGAACTTGAACTATGCACACATAAGGCTACTAATGCTACTACAACTATTGGTACTACGCGAGCTAAAGGTGTTAAGGAATACCAAAGGCTTTCATTATTAAGTAAGACTTTCAAGGGTAAGTTTTGGCAGATTTTGAACTAGCTAGAAGGCACTATGTGCATAGATAGATAGATAGATAGATAGATA